>NW_022751466.1:1001221-1004541 GCF_011630105.1 Anneissia japonica
ATTAAAAGACACCTCAGAAGTCGGGAAAGCTCATTTCCCGCCTTCTAGGAATCAACATTTTCCTGGGGGAAAACCCCCGGAACCCCCCCCCCCCATTCTTTTTGGGATTTATCGATTCTTGGAAAAAAAATCGTATGCAACTACTCAATTTTGTTTTGTGTATGTATACACACATAAGGCCTATCTACTGTAATAACAATGGGAAAAATTTACCTGACCGTTTTCAGAGGGGAGAAAAAAAGCTTATTTCCCATCATTTAGTAATCAACATTTTCCAGGGAAGAACCTGAACCTCCCTTTTCTCTTTGGGTGGGTTCATTGATTCATTATAGTAATTTTCAAGAAAACCTTGAATTTGAAAGAACTTAAAAGTAATTAAAAGACCAATGCCGCGACCAAAAGCTAGAACTAACTACGTAACTATCGAGAGGGTATTAGAATGTTCTGTATTTATCCCCTCAGAAATTGACTTGAGTTCTACCAAGGAAGAGAGCGAAGTAAAGCTAGTGGGGATTGACTCGTCTACGACTGAGCCTCCCCACCCACCGAGCCGTTATCTACCCGGCATCTACCCCGCGGAAGTATCAGCTCGTCGCCAACGCTCGAAGAACCCGTGTCGGTGTCCGGTATCCGGGGTGTGCTGAGGGGTTTCTATAAAACGAAGACCGAAGACCCAAAAACGAAGACCCCCATTTTTTCTCTTTTATTTTGATGATAATACACCAGGCTGTCACAAAATCAAAATTACGATTTTTTTTTAGGGCGTCTGTTTGTGAAATTCTCAAGGGTCTTCGTTTTATAGACACCCTATATGGGTGTCTACAAAACGAAGACCAAAGACCCACAAAACAAAGACCTCCAATTGTTTCTCAATTATCTTATTGAAAGTATTTCAAAATCATCATAAAACAGTTGCCAAATACCTATTTCATTATTTTATCGGAATAAATGAGGAGTATCAAGAAATACTTAAGGGTCTTCGTTTTATAGACACCCTATATCATGGGTGTCTACAAAACGAAGACCGAAGACCAGAAAAACGAAGACCCACATTTTTTTCTCTCAATCGTGATGAAAATAATGTTTTTAAATCACGTCATGCTATGTATATATAGTACTTGTCTTTTTTAGCACATTATTGCCTGAATCTGAGTAAATTTAATGATTTACTCTTTATTCCAGTTCCAAAGCCTCAACCAATGCTGTACGCCCACGGCTGGTGGCAAAACGCGTCTTGGCGCTGCTATACCCTCTAAACGAAAGTAAGGCTTGGCCTTGCGGTACGCGTATTTTTTCGGAGGGGGAGGGGAGGTCTACAAAAACCTTGAATATTTCATTCATAAACTTGTTCCATGTTAAAATAAACAGTAGGAATGCTGTATAGTGACGCATATGTGCAGCATTGGTCATTTGTTAGTGACATCAACATAGGATGGATGAGATAATTAAGGGTCTTCGTTTTATAGACACCTTATATGGGTGTCTACAAAACGAAGACCGAAGACCCGAAAAACGAAGACCCACATTTTTTTCTCCCAATCGTGATAAAATAATGAAATAGGTACTTGGCAACTGTTTTATGATGATTTTGAAATAATTAAAATCAATAAGATAATTGAGAAATAATTGGAGGTCTTCGTTTTTCAAGTCTTCGGTCTTCGTTTTATAGACACCCATATAGGGTGTCTATAAAACGAAGACCCTTGAAAATTTCACAAACAGACGCCTGGTGTATTATCATAAAAATGAAGGAGAAAAAATAGGGGTCTTCGTTTTTGGGTCTTCGGTCTTCAGTCGTCGTTTTATAGACACCCGTGTGCTGAGCGCAATGTGGTGTACATGCGCATCCACATCCTAGCTAGTTAAGCCCCGGCTTGCTTCAAGCCTCAGCCTCGATGCACGAAGCGCCTAACTAACATTCAGCTGAAGGTACTGAAGGGCTGGCCCAGCACATTGTTGGTGAGGGAGCTTCTCAAATGATCTAGTCAACCGGCTGAACTAAGAGCGATCAACAGGAGGAACCGAGAGAACATTGGGCTATTGATGTTAGGACCCGGGCAGCAATGACCAAGCTGCGGGGAGCGATGGGGCTGACGCGACGGCATGTCTCACCGTCAACCCAATAAGCGATCCCGCAGTCCTATCCACTGGCGTTACGTCGCTGCGCTCGGGCAGTGGATCGAGGGGAGGGGCATTCCGGTGGATTGTCGCAGAAGCCGAAGCGGCTTTCCCTCTACCTGTGAACCCCCCTCAGAAGCGGAAGGCGCATCGCTCAGGTGGCCTCGCGAGCTAAGCAAGCGACTCCCCAACTACTGCGTCAGGAGAAGGCGACAGACCAGACTGGGCCTGATGCTCAAGGAGCGACCCATCTATCGCGTCAAGTCCCAGAAGCGCGGCCTCGAGTTTTTGATGCCCACTTTCCATTTGATCCGGCTACGCAGAGCTTTAGGTTTGCATCCGAGGTCGAGCCTTATCGAAGTAGGGAGGGCGGAGCCCTCCAGGAGGGTGTCCAACCCGTGGCGTGAGAGGTGGAATCGCAGTATACTGCGATCCTGCCACTTACCCCACTTTCAGGGAGATTAGCTCTGTTGTGCGCCAACCCCATTGCTAAGTGGACATCGGGATTCATTCCAAAGAGAAGCTAACGGCAACCCAGTTCGAGCGGCTGAGAGCTCTGTCTGGGTCAAGAGATGTAAAGGTGCTGGGCGAGATTGGTCTCGATCACACCCAACCCTAATCAGACTGGCCCAGGCAGGACGATCTTAGCGCGTTCTGGGGGAGTGCTACATGCGCCGACGCCGTCTGGTGATTTGTTTGCATCTCCGGGGCATGGCGAAGGATGAGACAGCGGAAGAATGCTTCCTGCGAGGTCTCGACATACTCCGCCTGCTTAATATCCCACGCGATCAGCAGCTTATGCTGCATAACTTTGCGTCGACCGCTGAGATCCTGGACCGGTATCTGCGGCGCCAGTGGGGAAAAGAAACAACCACAGTACAAAGACTACAATCGGACACACTAGCAGTAGTGTACAACAAAGCTTTATTACAGCCAACAAAACAACGGTCCGATCAATCCAAGATGGAGTATCGAGAGACCGCCCATAGAGGGCGCCTAATCAAATCACAGTGTGTCAACACTGGCGTGACTTCTCTTGTCCTTTTATTTATTCCTTTATTATTATTTTTTTTTTTTTTAACTAAAATTTAACGGAAAAAAAACAGCAAGAAAACACTTGTCAGTTTCATGCTGTGCATGCTGACACAGTAACACTCGGAGGCAAACATACTATCTATAAAACTCAGTACTACATTTAAGAT
>NW_022751466.1:1005176-1012037 GCF_011630105.1 Anneissia japonica
CAATTACAGTTGACACCTTCGAACCTACAATGTCTCTGACCCCCATAAGCCTCAATACCTACTGTATGACTCTGTGACGCCATGTTGATAGAGCCCATCGTTCAGTTTTCAATATAATAATTATGATAATGATAACAATGATTTTAGTAATATTAATATTAATAAAATGATAACAAATAATAATAATCACAACAGCACTGACAATAATAATAATAATAATAATAATAATAATAATAAAAACAAAAACAATAACAATAATAACAAGATAATATGAGATTACAAACTCTCGCCCTGCAGTCGCGCCATATCTTTGTTATCCGGGGTATATAGGGGTGTAACATTACTGGCTATATGTAGCAGGTGAAATGTGGTCGAGCGGTATAGATGCACGTTTTGTGTGCTCAGTTAATCGAACGTACGGGGTTCAAATCTATTTTTTTTTTTTTTGTTATTTGTGCACATTATATTAAACATTAATAAAATATGAAAGATAAGATGCACAAATAATAATATAATAATAATAATAATAATAATAATCATCTTTACACACAAAACGTGCATCTTTACCGCTCGGTTACATTTTTTCACATGATATCTATAGCTAGTAATTTATACCGCTACAATACAACAACTAGCGGATACAAAGATATGGCGCGACAGCAGGGCGAGAGTTTGTTATCTCAGGTTATCTATTATTTGTGCATCTTATAATTTTTTTCCCCAGATTTCATTATATATAAGATATTTTTTTTAATTTGGACAGCAGATAAAAAACATGAAATCTGCATCTTACTTCTCAAATCCATCAGCCAAACGAGGCCTACCATAGGGCTTAAGTAGAATCAGTCGGGCTTTCATGCCTACCGGGCTGCCTTCAGAGTCCGCTGGATAGTATTTGACACATGGCCGGTACGCTCGAGTCGTCCGCGGTCAATCCGCTCGAGTCAGCCTGACCTTGCCAAATGACTTAGTCCAACGATTCGCTCGAGTTAGCTCTGTCAGTTGCGACAAAATTATATAAATAAATAACGTTCATATACTAGTTTAAATAAATTTTAAGTACTTGTTTATTTTAGCGGGAAGCCAGCCTTGAAGAAAATGGAAGACATGACACAATGACAAAACGATAAAAAAAAAAAAAAAAAAAATAACAAGGAATCATTAAAACCTATGAAAGGTAAATTAAACTACAAAAAAAGAAGCACAATACAATCTTATAAAGCCAAAAAATACAACTTTGAAATTTAGTTTTAAATATTCCTAACGAATTGAAATAAATCAATAGTTCTACCTAAAAGAGAAATTGAATTGAATGTGGTTGGAAGCCTGATGGTGAAACCTTGTTTTAAAACGTTAACTCAAGATTAAGGAATATTGGAGGGAGCGCTCGCTTCGCTCGTTTACCCCCCAGTAACGTCGCGATTAGTTTTCGATAAGAGAACAAACATTAAAAAAAGGTAATAGGTTACATGTTGCGCCATCCTGTCATTGTCAAGACCCATATTATTACAGTGACCCGAACCGTGCTGTTTTATTACCTTGCTCGTTGGCGTTCTAATGTTTAAGTATATTGTTATGTTTGTGTAAGTACAGTTTAAGTGTTTGTCGTACAGATGCCGGTTATTGCCATTAAAAATCCGAGCGCTGAAGGTGATCAGGTGAAGGATAGAGAACCCTCTGCAAAGCATAGGGAAACGAGTTATAAAACCAAAAAAATAACAATTACTTTCCACTGTAGAGTAAAAGTTAAAAATCAGAACAATTTACACTGTAGAGTATACATTAAGTTCAAAACTAATTTGTGCAGCCACGGCACTAGTTTCATTGTGGCTTTCTGTTATTATTATTATGTTAAATTATTATCAACATCGCATTTGTTAAACAATACAAACAAACGACAAACTATAACAGAAGCATTACCGTATATATCAAACATTTAACAGTTCCAAATGAAAAAGTAAAACATAACAACCGATATAATTGTTATTTACTCATTAGGCTTGTGTATTAGGAAGCGTAATTGTTTGCGGTTCTAATCCAGAAATTATTTTTTAAAAAACTAACAGAAAAGGCGAAAATATAGAAAGTTTTACATATGTACAATATGGTGGTCGGTGGCGTTTAAGAAGAAATAAAATGTTTAAGATTTATCGCAAAAAAGAATATTTTAATTCAAATGTACTCCATAAGTGAACCCCAATTTCATGACTGTGTGAGTGAGTGTTTACTTTGTCAAACCTACTATAATAGGCCACATGATCCATGACTATGTGTAGATTATATTCACTACATTTCACAACGACAGGGGTTAACTGAACCATAGCATCGGATTTACCCATACTATTGTATCTATATTTACTTATATATCAGCACTGTTGTTATTTTTGTATTTGATATACATGTCCATATACGAGGTGACTTTTCACGAGGTATTACCTCTTATTCGCATGGTAGACCTAGCTAATCAGAAAGATGTATTGACGCAGGTTGAAAAGAGCGCCGATAATTTATTCAGCAATGTTTGGTGGATGGTCAAGTAGATGCTTTAGGCAAGCAGATTTAGATGAAAAAATGACCTCGATTCAAACAAATTGCAAAAGTTTGTTTTATTGTTGTTTCTGGTTTATAAGGTTGCGCTAAATGACATATCCAAAATAGGACGTGAGTTTCTACCCAGAAGTCACCCAATTGCATAATATGAAAGTTAACCATTTAAAGGGGGGTGCAGGGATGAAACATGTATGTCATAATATAAAATATTATTGTTACGCCACTTTGCAATGCATTTGAATAGGGTCTTATCACAGTAATGGTTAATTAAAATACATATTTTCAATAAAAATGATCAGTGTGAACTGAGATGTGTATAAGAGACAGTATTCACAGTACAATACAATGTAAGATTCACAGTACAATACAATAAGATTCACAGTACGGAACGACAAACTATAGGGAACAGAAGCATTACCGTATATATCAAACATTTAACAGTTCCAAATGAAAACGTAAAACATAACAACCGATATAATTTTTTATTTACTCATTAGGCTTGTGTATTAGGAAGCGTAATTGTTTGCGGTTCTAATCCAGAAATTATTTTTTTTAAATAACAGAAAAGGCGAAAATATACAAAGTTTTACATATGCACAATATGGTGGTCGGTGGCGTTTAAGAGGAAATAAAATTTTTATGATTTGAATATTTTAATCGCCAAAATTGACACGATGGTAAACCTATCCGGGAAATTTGTTTTTAGATATTAAATTATTAAACTACTTAATAAGATACAACTTCAAATGTTAATTAATTTCTTCAATAAAATAAATGCCCATGCTGAGTAGTGTAAAATGGCTCTATAAGCCAAATAATTATACTGGATGTTGTTGTTGAAATTAAGACTTTCCATTCAAATGTACTCCATAAGTGAACCCCAATTTCATGACTGTGTGAGTGAGTGTTTACTTTGTCAAACCTACTATAATAGGCCACATGATCCATGACTATGTGTAGATTATATTCACTACAGTACATTTCGACAGGGGTTAACTGAACCATAGCATCGGATTTACCCATACTATTGTATCTATATTTACTTATATATCAGCACTGTTGTTATTTTTGTATTTGATATACATGTCCATATACGAGGTGACTTTTCACGAGGTATTACCTCTTATTCGCATGGTAGACCTAGCTAATCAGAAAGATGTATTGACGCAGGTTGAAAAGAGCGCCGATAATTTATTCAGCAATGTTTGGTGGATGGTCAAGTAGATGCTTTAGGCAAGCAGATTTAGATGAAAAAATGACCTCGATTCAAACAAATTGCAAAAGTTTGTTTTATTGTTGTTTCTGGTTTATAAGGTTGCGCTAAATGACATATCCAAAATAGGACGTTAGTTTCTACCCAGAAGTCACCCAATTGCATAATATGAAAGTTAACCATTTAAAGGGGGGTGCAGGGATGAAGCATGTATGTCATAATATAAAATATTATTGTTACGCCACTTTGCAATGCATTTGAATAGGGTCTTATCACAGTAATGGTTAATTAAAATACATATTTTCAATAAAAATGATCAGTGTGAACTGCTTTATCCTGATCCTTTGCATAGTGATGGTTAGTGCGACTAATTCTTTATAAATATTATTGGAATATTAATACTAAATTTATTTGTGAATGGTGTAAATATAGCTACTGTGAATTTTTTAAATGGTCTGTTTAAACTTTTGTACTGTACTTCCCTTCTGTAGGAACCATCGACATGTTGGACGTAAATGCTTCATCTTGTGGGTGTTTAACAGGCTTAAGAAATCTGGCAGAAGGGTCATCCCATCTTGCGCTTTGTGGGTGATTAGGGACAAGTTCCCAGAAGCTGGTGAAGACTACCCTGGGTTTTTTGAAAGCAGATGATAAAATGGACTTTGTGTTTAAATAATTATATATATATATCTGTCTCTTATACACATCTAGATAGATAAGTCCATCCCGATGAATGCAACAATCAACATATCTTCTCTAAATGATTCATTCTTGAAAATTTAGGTGACGTTTTATCTGGTTTTTTTTACAATCTCTCTCATCACTTATGGTAAGAAAGGATTTTTTTTAGTATAGGCCCACAGCTTCTGTATCTGCACCAGTCAATTGTGTGTAACCTTCTAGGCCTAGGCAGTAATTAAAATT
Source organism: Anneissia japonica (assembly GCF_011630105.1). Taxonomy (NCBI): domain Eukaryota; kingdom Metazoa; phylum Echinodermata; class Crinoidea; order Comatulida; family Comatulidae; genus Anneissia; species Anneissia japonica. The sequence continues at coordinate 1,009,864 of NW_022751466.1, forward strand.
GTTGCTATTGATGCGGATGGGCCAGCAAATTGATTGAAAATTAATTTGTTGTTAAGTACAGTATGTTCCAAATGCTTGTATGTTTCCTCTTTTCCCCACTCTTGTCTCATAATTGAAAATTTAAAGCTACTACAGTATGAATTCTAATTGTACAGTAAATGTAACTTGTTCTTTCCCATTCTTTACATTGGTTTAAACTAATTATAAATCCATACCTTTAATATTTTGATAACTGCAGTGATATATGTAATATATATATGTTTCAATGTTGCTTTTTATTCTGGTTTCAGTAAAACAATTTTATATCAACTGTGAGAAAATACACTTTGTAAAAAAATATTTGCCATTTACAAGGATGATAAATTGTGTTTCAAAATATTTATTTAGTACCACCAACAGTCTTTAATTTATGTACAGTAAAAATCAATAACCAAGTCAAGCACCACAAATAATGATGTTAAATATCATCATGAAAGAAGAGATCTCGGCTATGGAAAATAATACAAGCAATAGGAAAGTACAGTTAAACTTTCCTAAGTCGACTTTGCCTAACTTTAATAATTTCTAAATCTTATTTTATATGCCAAGTTGTGTTTTCCATTGAAAGTCAAATTTTATCTAAATGTGAACAAAAATTGTCAATGGCAATTTGGATTCGACATAGGCAAGTTCAACTATATGTTTCAAAATACTAAACAAAAAATGGTGTACAACAAATTTGAAGTTATTTTATTATATATAATCGAGGCATTACAGGACATTGATTTTATGCATATTGTGTCTTAAGCATTTATTCATGACAAATAAAGTTTCCAAAGCCTTGTTTTCAGGGAAAGTAAGTTTGGTTTAGCATGTGAATTAATTATATTCACATGGCGCTTAAGCTATATGTTAAATGATGTTGCAATTACAAGAAATTTGATTTTCCATAGTTAATTTGTGCATTTAGGCATTCATTCATGCCAAATAAATGATCCAAAGCCATGTTTTCAGGGTTAGAGAGTATGGTTAGTATCTGTGAAATAATTACGGTAAATGCACAGAAGGCTTATATAGCTATGGTAAATAATTAGCCTATGTAAATTAGCTTTTGCCATTTGCCATTAAGAACGATTTATGAAATAATTGTACTCATATAATTATTTTAATTATGAAAATTACGGTTCCTGTTGTCAAGTAGCTAATAATATAAAGTGTCTAAACCCAGGTTTTAATGCTTATAGGAATATAATTAGCAACATTTTGTGGATTAATTGTAAATTAAACTCACATAAATTTGAGAAAAGATTGTCATATAGTTTCTTGATAGATACTGTAATAATAATATGCAATCAATAACATGTGAATACATTTTAGCCTGATCCATATACCTCAGTACGCAAACTCGTATAATGGATTTGTTCATCTTGAAACTTCTCACAGCAGTGCCAAAACCTCCCGTTTTTCATACATAAAGAGATCATAGTGTCACAATCAGCGGCGTAGCTAGGAAAGAACGGGCCCCATTGCAGTATAGTAATTGCAGGGCCTTTTACGTGAAGCATTAACCGGGGGCCGCAGGTCTGAGTTAATACTAGTGGATGGTTGGAGTTGCTGGGAGCCGTCAATTTCCCCCGGTGGTGTAGGCAATTCCTAAGTGAATGCTGTAACGTTTTAAAGAAGTTTGTCCCATGCTAAATACCAAAAAAATAAAAAATATTGTTTTGAAATTAACTTGCCCATTTTGAAGTAACATAAAAGTTATCAACTTGAACATAGAAATTAGTGTATTTAAAAAATGTCTACCCATCTATTTAAACAGCGATAAATGATAGAAACACTTCCAGTCACTGGAAGTGTTTTATTATTTTTATTATAATTTTTTGGTTTAAAAATCACGGTACACATTTTTTAAATTCAATAATTTTTATGCACAAGTTAATAATTTGTATGCTATTGCAATATGATCAAGTTTATTTCAAAATTATTTTTTATGTCTTTTTGAAATTAGCAAGGGACAGTACATCTTTTAAGTGTTTTATAATTTTTATTATAATTTTTTGGTTTAAAAATCAGGGTACACATTTTTTTAATTCAATAATTTTTATGCACAAGTTAATAATTTGTATGCTATTGCAATATGAGCAAGTTTATTTCAAAATTATTTTTTTATGTTTGTTTTTTTAAATTAGCAA
>NW_022751466.1:1012052-1018647 GCF_011630105.1 Anneissia japonica
CATGGCAAAAGGGCATAACTGACATTTTTGGCGAAAATGATTTATATAGCCTAGTGGGGTCAGTACATCATGTCACACATGTTGACACAAAAAAAAATTGTAAAAAAAGTGTCCCCCGGGCTAGATAGGGGCATGGCAAAAGGGCATAACTACACAATTTTCAGTAAATTCCCAAGGCAAAAGGGAATAACTGCAAAGATAGACACTGATACCCTGAAGCGTGACATTCTTTCAACAGCCAACCAATCAGAAGAGAGCTTTCTCCCTGGTTACAATGAAGGTTGCATGTTAAGTTGTATTATTTTTATTCTTACTGTTTGTGTACTTACAATTTGTAAATAGAAATTGGTTAAATAGTATGATTCTTGACAGTAGCATATGTCTAGTTAAGGTTAGGCAAACATGATAAGTCTAGTTAATTTATGCTATATAATCTTGCCTTACTTAGAATGGCAACAGTTTAATACTATGGAAATAAACTATGGGAAAATAGTAACTGTTTAATAAAAATAATTAACCATGGCAGAATAACAATTCACATTTTAACTAGAAATAACAGTGACAAAGAGGGACTAAAACGATTATTTAGCAAATAACTATGGCAAAGAGGCACAACTACAACATATATTTATAGCAAATGGCATGACAAAAAGGTATAAATTCACAGTTTACTCGAATCAACTGTGTTCACTAAGCAAACAACAACTTACTTTTCCATCTAAATCTATATATATAATACATTTTCTAAATATAAAATATATTTATCTTATATATTTTATCTTAAAAATATATATTTAATATATATATATTTAATATATATATTTAATATATATATTTTATATATATAAAATATTATTTTATTAGAATATAAAAAACAATAATATTCGTAATCATTTCATTATTACTTGAATTTGGATTATAGAGAAGAATTGCTAATAATAATAATAATAATAATAATAATAATAATAATAATAAGCCTCATTTATATTATAATTACATGACTTAAAATATATATTTATTATTTTACTTTGTAAATAAAAATTAAAAAATAATTGTAATTCTTGTTTAACGTACACATAGAAACAGTCACACGCGCATTCTAACTAAACAGCAGTTGTATTTCATACGCATGCATCCTTCACGCAGTGACGTAACGCCTATGCGCTCTTGTGCGGGACCCAGACCCCTAGTGGTCCATAAGGCCCCCTACCCACAGGGTCCTCGATCTAGCACCTTGAGCCAAAAAGGCTTTGTTGATACATAACAGCATACTAATGTTAATTCATTTTCTTGTTTGTATACTTTAGCCTATACATGGGTTTTTAATCGTTTGTAATTTTAGTACTTATTATTTAATGCGTTTCTTTGGTATTATTGTACATTTATTTTATAGTTTATACATGACTAACATATTAAATTATATATTGAATGTTATTTTTGAATAATCTGACTCAAAAATTGCGTTGAAGGGAACTAAACTGGGTACTTATATCATTTTGCCAAAGTTTGTCAACATGTCTTGAATCAGAAAACCCACGGCAAAAGGGCATAATTGACATTTTGAGCGCAAAAATTAATATTTATAGAAAAAATGTGTGCTACACTGGAATAGACATTATTTGTCTATTTGAATACATTAACCATAAAATCAAATACTAAAACACATTTTAGGGCTAAATAAATTACACGTTTTGCTTAATATCTCCAAAACAGCAAATTGTCAGTTATGCCCTTTTGCCATGGGAGGGCAAAACTTAAAGATGTTACAGTAACATCTTTAAGTTTTCAGGAATCGTATATTTAATTTTAAAAGTGACAATTCTAGGACTATTTATTAATAATATTCTCTGATTACACACTTGTTTGTAAGTGGCACTCGCAATAACTGTGGTGCATTCAAAACATATACACTAAAATACGGAAAAAAACACATTTCAATGTGTTTTTTTTTTTTTATCGTATTTTAGTAAAATGCAGTAAAAGAGACCAGTAAACGTGCACACTTCAAATTAAAATTAAAATAAATTAAAATGCGATAAAATACGCTTAAAAATAATAGACGCTAAACTATTTAAATACAGTACAAGACAATGAAAGAAACATAGTTAATATTATACAAAATTACGATAAATTCATTGAAATATCTTCAAAACATTCAGAAATGTCCATATAATTAAAAAGAATTTATAGTTCATAATTCACATTTGCTAAAATTTGACTTCTATTTTTTCAATGCCCTCTGTAGGTATGTCTTACAGGAAATAATTATCGAGTAACAATGTGGGGTATACTGTATAAACACAAGTTAAAATACAAATGGGTTGTTTATTCTTTGCAGACGATGTTATGTCGAACTAGGATGGTATTCTCTTGAGGATGTTCAATATTGCCACCGGCCCTCGTTCTCCTAGCTACGCCGGCGTTGAGTACCGTAGTTTATTACATCTTTATGTTCGTGGTATGCATAGAAATTCTCTTTACCAAGTAAGACTTTCGAGAAACTTCAGACGGTTGCAAAGGATCGGTGAAAAACACGGCCCTGGGGTTAACTGTTTTTGTCACTCGAAGAAATCAGTATCTATTGTCCCAAAGTTATACAAGTTATTTAAGGTCATCCACAAAAATGCATACAGTATCGAATGCTTTATGGAAGGTATACTGATTCACGTTTTCTGAAATTTCATTGTAAAAAGATCATCTTATCTTTCTACCCATTACCCTTAATGGTCACGTTAGTATAATATCAAGAGGGGCTGTAGAGCCCACAAAATGTAAAAATAACCACAAATGACAAAGCATTCCCGCAAATGTCAAAATAACCGCAAATATCAAAATAACCGCAAATGTCATAACATGTTCAATTCAATTCAATTCAAAATAAATTTATTCCAAAATCTTTTCAAAGCAAAGATTGAACAGCGCAGATATAAACAGACCGCTGCAAGGGCCCAGGTTCCTATGCGGGCATTCCTGAAATATTGCACTACTGTATTTGCGCTAATGTAAACATTGCAATAAACGAAACCAGGGAGACCTCAAGTGTTAATCCGTTTCATTTTTATTGTTAAGCTCATCGAGGCTTTAGCATAATGCGCTATTTAAGCCAAAATTATTATTATTATCATTATTATTATTATTATTATTATTATTATTATTATTATTATTATTATTATTATTATTATTATTATTATTACCATTTTACCTCAAATGTCATAACATGTCAACCGCAATTGTAAAAAAAAATTTCCTAAGCACTTTAACCCTTAAAATATTGAAAGGCCCTAATTAACTGCTATAGTATAGCAGCTATGATCTTGCCTATCATTGAGTATGGTCTCCCTGCTTGGGGTCCTGTTTACGCCAAACATGCTGAACGTCTTGAACAAATTCAACAACGTGCTTCTAGGCGTATTCTTAAAGTCGGCTGGGGGGAATTACCTTATGAGGAGCGGCTCAAGCAGTTAAACTGGCTGTCCCTTAAGGACCGTAGTGATCAAATTTTATTTTTCGTTGTTTGTATAATTTTAATTACTGTTACAGTGTTTTTGATAATCTTGCAATTAATCCTCGTTACCCTGATTCTCTCACCTTCAAACATCCATACGCTCGCACTAATTGTCTCAAATTCTCTGCTATCCATCGTTTCCCTGTTATCTGGTCCTCACTTCCTTCTAAACTAAAATATTCTGCAGTCATTTGTTCTCTCTCAGTTTTCTTAAGGCAAGTTAAACAGTTTTTCCATTATTATATTATGACTGCATAATAAACAAAAATATAAAATTACATTGATTCTTAGTTTTGACTAACATTGTTTGATTGTGGCTACGTTCAGGCTTGGATATAAGCCATGCTTGAGTTTAGCCAGACTCAACGTTAAGCCCAGCTTAACTTTGCCAGGTGTTCAGACTAGCGGGATTAGCCGGAGGCGCGAGCATTTGCATAATAATGAACCGTGACGTACCAGGAAACATGTTTCAAAACATTTGCTCGCGAAACGTACCTACGCTCGCTCACAGCGTATGTGAGCGAGCAACGATTAAAGCCCTGCTTAGAAAAGTTAAAACACGATGGCGTGTCAGGCCTAGTTATAGGAACACAGGCCGGCTTGAGATAAGCCGCGCCACCTAGTTCAGACTGGCAGGTATATAAACACGGAGAGTTGAGCCGGGTTTAGCTACCTAGTCTGAACTAGGCCTAAAATAGTTTATTCAATATTTCACACGTGGCTTCTCACAAGGCACAGCCATGGCATGGCATCAGGAGCCTCCAAACATATCAATATCACTTTATCTGCAGTAAGAATTTTATGTGTGGTTAAAAACTCACAGGTACAGCATAGTACAAAAGCCTATTCGTGCCACTTAAGTATATTAAATCATCAAAATGTAATCCGAAATAACGGATTAGTAATCCGTTATTTCGAATTAGTAACTCGTTATTTCGGATTACTAATCCGAAATTTCGAATTAGTAATTCGTTATTTCGAATTAGTAATCCGTTATTTCGGTTACTTATCCGAAATTTCGAATTAAGTAATTCGTTATTTCGAATTAGTAATTCGTTTTTTCGGATTACTAATCCGAAATAACGAATTACTAATTCCAAATTTCGGATTAGTAATCCGAAATAACGAATTACTAATCCGAAATTTCGAATTACTAATTCCAAATTTCGGATTAGTAATCCGAAATAACGAATTACTAATCCCGTTATTTCGAGTTAGTAATTCGTTGTTTCGGATTACTAATTCGTTATTTCGAGTTAGTAATTCGTTATTTCTAACTCGAAATAACGAATTACTAATTCGAAATTTCGGATTAGTAATCCGAAATAACGAATTACTAACTCGAAATAACGAATTACTCAGGAGCGAGGACGTAGGCCTAGAGAGAGTTGAGACGCGGTGGATGCCCTAGTTTTCACACGTGAAGGTGGTTTCGAAGTTTGGTGAGTTTTTTTGTTGCTGATAAGTTTCTATTTCAGTGATAATAAATTAGGCCTATTTTATTACAATTTCCAGACAGTAAAACTTTGAAAAGTATACAGAAGGTAGGCAGAGACAATTTTGAAGTAGCATATGCCTAGTGCTAGGCCCAGCGACTGCATGTTGAGATAGCGTACGTTACTGTGTCGTCCAAAGCGTACGAGTCAACACGACCCTACATTTACCCTCCCTGCTTTACTTCTCAATTACTACAAAAAAAAAACCCTCTGAGACAGATAGTTGCATAATGCAATGGATTTTGATGATGTAGGCAGCTAGTATGCTGTTGATAATAACCTTCAGAAATTTATATACAATATTTATTTTTTTCAACTATAGGCCTAGAATAATAAGGAGTGCTGAAATATGGCTCAGAAGCTGCATAGTTGTAGTGAACTGTACGAATGTATGGACTCGAGGAATTGATGCAGAGAACATAAAAAAAATGAGGGATGAAAAGGTGAGAACTGATAGTTTGTTTGTAATGTCTGATAATGCTCTTTAGACATTTTGTTGCTATATTTATGATATTTCCAGTTTCCAATAGATCCTTCTTTCAACAATTTATCCAGGCAAGTAAAACTTTAAAAAGAAAAGATATAGGCCTAGGTAGGCATAGAAATATAGTTTTCAAGTGGTTCCAGAGGCCCAGTGACACGCGTGCAGATAGCGTAATTTAACGTTAAAAAACGTTATAAAAACGTACGAGTTTGGTTCAAAAAACGTTTTAGTAAAACGTTTCGAAAACGTAATTTTGTGGAGTTTTGATAGCGTTTTAATAACGTCTTAATGTAATTAATAATTAATTATAACGTAAAAAACCCTTGGTTACATCGACTTTGGTCTTTTATCAGGTTTTAAAAACGTTTACAAAGGGTTTTTATTACGTTTGTAATACGTTATAATATTACGTTTTAAAAACGTATTTATGTGGAGTTTTTAAAGCGTTTTAATAACGTTTCGTTTTAATAACGTTTCAATTTAACATTCAGAAACGTCATTATAACGTTATTTTAATGTTTTTAAACGTTTTTAAAACATTCTTAAAATGTGTTACAATACCAAAGTCAATGTAACATTGACTTTGGTATTGTAACACATTTTAATAATGTTTTAAAAACGTTTAAAAATAATGGTAAAACTTTTGAGTTTGATCGGTGTTCCAAGGCGTTTTCAAAACTTGAACAAATGCTGTACACTGAACCGTAGATATCCTTAGGTCGGCCTCTGGTCACATGTATGATTCCAACTACATCGTGTTAACTTTGATGCTCCGGGACAGAAGAGGACAACAATGCAAAATTACTTACACTTATGTAGCGTTATGTGTTTATCCTTTAATGTTTAATGCGTCCTGTACTGTACTTTGTTATACTGTAGTTTAGCAAAAGCTCCATTTCAATATAGGACAAAAGGATTTACAATAATCAATATAAAAAAAATTAAAAAAAATCAAGTTAGAGTCAAGTGCTGACAATTCTATACTATTTCTGTAAGTACAGTTAATAAAAGATCAAGTTCCATATCATCTATTCAGTATTTGGCAAGTTCAATTGATTTTTAAAAATGTCAAACAAATATAAATAATAAACAAGAGGCCCAGTGTACAAA
>NW_022751466.1:1019357-1022414 GCF_011630105.1 Anneissia japonica
GTAACTAAAAGTAAACATATATTTATCAATTAATGGCATCAACCAAAAAATATTAATTAAAGAAAAGTTTATAAACAATTAATATATAAAATCCACAAATGAGCAGTCATACAGGCAATACAAAAATAGTATTCAGCACAATCAAAATGGTGAATGACATTGTGACCTGTTCCGACACTGAAATTTAGACTTAGAAATCTTAACTGTAATATTATAGCTAGCAACTTCTCATGAAAAATATAAAAACGTCACGCCTAAGTATCACTAGTTAAAATAATTAGATTAGGCCTATGTGCCAGTACTAGGGCAAATACAACCGGGCCGCTAGCATGAGACAGACAAGGCGCATTTTAACTCATCCATCATGATATTCCTAGATTTGTTATTGATTTAAAACTATAAAAAGGAACATTTGTCATTAAATGCCTCGCAGTTTAATAATACACTTAGGCATAGGCCTAGGCCTACAGCATAGGATAACTGTAGAACTAGCTAGGCCTAGGCCTAGGATCCGTATTTAGATAGAACCATGACAAAACCAAAAAACCTGACGTCAAATAACACCAACAAACTATTGCAGAAAACGGATTTTTTTTCCCCCTAGGGCATGAGTATTAAACCCTCAGCTCCCAGTGCGCCTTTGTGCTCCCTTCGCTAGCAAATCTGTTCTTATACTTAGTTTTCAACTCTCTGGCTACCTACCTAGGCCTGGGCTGGCTAGTTGATTGACGTGTTTTCCTCGCCTGGGGCCTAGGCCTAGGCCTACCGACGGCTCTGGCTTGTTTTTTTTATTGTGTTTTTTCTAAAAGACAATTCAACGTAATGTATATCAAATAATAAACTTACCTTCCATAGTTTCATAAAATTGTTACGATCAGATTAAAAGTTAGGGTTTCTAAAAGTATCAGCAGAAGTTGAATTCAGAAAACGGACGTCACGTAGCCTACATCATCCAACGAAAAACAGGCGCAAAATGGCAATCGGTCAACGGTTGCGCGCGTTCTCGTACATAAATTGTCACGTGACGCTTGTTAACGAATCAGTAAATTTTATTCGTGGCTAAGACTCATTATAAATGCATGGATGATAACGGTGACCACGTAGATTTATACAGATTAATGTGTTAAAGTTAAAGAAAACAATTAACCTGAATAATTGGTTCAAATTTGATTGATTACCTATAATAATTGTTTGGGCGTAGCATTGGGTAGGCCTACGTTTGGTCTTTATAAAATAAGTAAATTAAATTGCTGGAATAAAGTAGTGGTCATTTGGTTGCGAGGTAACGTTCTGTGAACGCTGTGATTTAATTGTGATAAACGTGTTTCAAACGTGTTTTTAAGTATTTTGCTTACGTTATTACAACGTTTTCATAACTTTTTGTACAAGGAAACTGCAATTAAAACGCAATACGGCGACGTTTTAAAATTGTTTTTAAAACGACTTATAAAAACGAAAACAATTTCTCTGACAATTGGTGAAAATTTGGTTTTGATATAACGTTCTGTGAACGTTGTGATTTCGTTCTAATTATACATTTGTTGAGGAGTCTTTGCGTACGTTATTATAACGTTTTTATATCGTTATGATGCATTGAATCTGCAAACAAAAGGCAATAATACACAGCGACGTTTTAAAATTGTTATTAAAACGTTTATAAAAACGATAACATTTTTTATGAAAATTGGTGAAAATTTGGTTGTGATATAACGTTCTGTAAACGTTGTGATTTCGTTCTATTTTATACACTTGTTTTTAAGTCTTTCGGCGTACGATTTTGAACGATTTTTTAACGTTTTGGTGCAAACAATCTGCAATCAAAAGGCAATGTTTACACATCGACGTTTTAAAATTCTTTTTAAAACGTTTTATAAAAACGATAACAATTTTTGTGAAAATTGGTGAAAATTTGGTTGTGATATAACGTTTAAAGAACGTTGTGATTTCGTTCTATTTTACACACTTGTTTGCAAGTTTTTTGCATACGTTTTTGTAACGTTTTTTTAACGTTTTTGTGCAAAAGTCTCCTATCAGAAAGCATACTTATCGTTTTAAAAACGTTTTGAAAACGTTCCACAAAAACGAAACCCAACCTAAAACCAATTCAAAACGTTTTTTAAACGTTTTGTGTTAGCTGGGAAGGTGAGAACTGATAGTTTGTTTGTAATGTCTGATAGAATGCTCTTTAGACATTTTGTTGCTATATTTATGATATTTCCAGTTTCCAATAGATCCTTCTTTCAACAATTTATCCAGGCAAGTAAAACTTTAAAAAGAAAAGATATAGGCCTATGTAGGCATAGAAATATAGTTTTCAAGTGGTTCCAGAGGCCCAGTGACACGCGTGCAGATAGCGTACAGTTCTACCAATAGATGAAGTTGGAACGCGGTAACGCCCTGCACTAAGTGTCACGCATGACGGTTAAAACGTTTGTGAGTGTTTGTTGCTGATAAATTTCTACTTCAGTAAAAATATTACAGTAAATAGGTTTATTCCAATTTTCCTAAACTTTAAACCTTTAAATGTATAGATACAGTAGTACAACTTTTGTTTACAATTTATTAATGAACAACTACCTATAAGGTCACATTAAAGCTGTTAAAATAGCCTTATCTTGTTCATCATTCATTCTGTTTTTGTTATAGGAGTTTAGATGAAATTGGCAGTATTTGCAAGTCACTCAAAATGCCTTTTAATGAGTGCCAAAGTCTGGTTAAAGTCTATTTCAGCCTTGGTTTAAATTATACAGAAATAATTGCGCATCTACTTTCAAATCATGGGATTTCCATAAGCAAGAGGACTCTTCACAGAATACTACGCAGACTTGACTTATATCGACGAAAAAATCATACAGACATACTTGAGATAGCTTTATTTATTGAGCAGCAACTCCAAACGTCAGGAACCTACACGGTTATAGGTGAATGCATTTAAAATGTATTCAGAATGGTAATAATATCGACAAAGAAACTATACGCCTAGTTTTTAAACTTTTAGATCCTCATGGGGTTGAACTAAGATCAAGAAGACGGCTTCAAAGACGGACATATCGCGTG
>NW_022751466.1:1022775-1032840 GCF_011630105.1 Anneissia japonica
GCGGCCATGTACACGTGGATGGAGCAGCAGAGGGCTAAGGGAGTGTCTGTTCAGGGACCGTTGTTAAGAGAGAAGGCTGTCTCTTATACAGTTTATTACATGAACATAGGCCTAATTAGTGATCAAGATCTACTGTGTGTGTGCAGTCGCTTGTATATGTTTGTATGATAATCTGATCTAAACACAATACATTTATTTTAGTGTTGTTTTTTGTTTGTTTTTTTTTCATTTTGGAAATTGAACAACAACAATTTAGGCCAAAAAATGGCTACAGTATCCGAAAACGCCATTCCTCTACACCCAGGCCCAATATTTGTTTTTAAAATGACCTACAGAGAATGAATGAAAATAAATGGGGAAAAATAATGCCACCCTAGCTTAGCCTACTGCACTAAATTCTGATATTCACCGTATATTTTGAGTATTTATTGGCGGTCACTGTACTTTATTATGAATAGGACTACAAATAGTAGGCCTATTGTACACTAATTATTTTTGATATAGGCTTACCATAATATATTTTAAATGCAAGGAATTATTCCCAACTATTATATCGGAACAAATTATAGACAATAAATCAATGGATAGAAAGCAATTTAAAGAATGAAATAATGATAATATGTTAAGAGATCGTAATTCAGTAAATATCAAAATAGCCCATTGAGTACAGGACCAGAGTCTAACTTTTACTTTGTAGAGTATGTCAAAACCACAGGCCCTAAACTTCCAGCCCGGTGATTCAGTACACCGCAAGGAAGACTTTCCAAGTCCACTTGATACGCCGTGGCGTATCAACAATTGAAAACTACTTTTATATATTACCAGTGCGTTTTATAAATGAAATTAAAATTCCTGTAGTAAAATAACATAGTCATTTGGTACATTCAAGCGTTAAAAAACGATTTAATGATTATACATTTTAAATTTAATTATTTTGAAAAATTATTATAAAATTAATAACCCCTATGGAATGGTAGAGTCCATGGTTAATCAACGACGCAACAAAACATGTGCTTCGCTGTTTGAAAAGGTGTGAAAGCAATACATTGAACAGCAATCTAGAGAAAACACGGAGAAAACAATATTTTACAGTATACAATACAATACCTTTTTTAAAGAGCCTGATAATCATATATAATAAATATATTCTTTTACACTAAACTTCGATTAATCATATTGAAATAGAATAGAGTCTAGGTTTGTGCCGCATCAAAACATGTGTTTCATCGGTAGAAAATGGTGAGAGCAGTGCATGTAACTGCTAGCTGGAGATTGTTTTTGCTTTTTTTGAAACGTTTCTCGTCACATACAATGGATATACTGTTCCACCAAAGTTCCAGATTAATCAATATTAAAATAGATAATATATAGGCCTAGGACAACTGCTCACATTTATATCAGATAAAGGTACGTTATATGAAGTTCAATATTTTTTTTTTGTATTTCGCTAACAAAGGAAGTGTACCCCTAAGTTCATGATCGAATGTAGGCCTACTGTAGTAGACCGATATCTGTCTGTCGTCCTAGACAGTTTTATTTAATAATCTTAATTAATACTAAAACGATATAAGAATTGATAATTTTAAAGACTAACTGTAAAAATATATAATTAGGCCTAACAAAAATTCATAAAAATTGCCTGTTTTCGATTTTTAATGTTACTCCGTAATTTTTCTGAGTAAGCCAAAGCAGAGGCCCTATCCATGGAGGTATAATATCTATGTCCTAGGCCTCTCCTAGTTTTATATGTTTGCTGTCTGTTGGTTTTGATCGTAACGGTGACGATAATCTCGATAAATTATTAATGTAATTCTCAGAAATATAACGTGAGCTTGCGTTACTTCCAATAGGGTTTATTTTTATATACGAGACGTTTTTGTTTGTGTTAATTGGGTTTTTACACTAAGCCTGTTATCAATTCCCCACTACGAAGTGGAGTAGCCCAGGAAAATAATCCCAACGCGTGGCCAACTATGGGATTAAACTGCCTTTAATCGCATCGCGTGGTCCACTCGTATACGCGTTGCTTTATTTTGCGAGGCTCCCTAACTAATCAATCGGCAGTCAATTAAGTGATCAAGTAAAACATAACATGATACCTACCATAGCACGCTCACTTATACGGATGATGATAATACTATCTACGCGGTTGAAATCATACTCTTCATTGGTATTGTCAAAACGCCGTCCTTTTTGGGTTTTCTAGAACAACTTCTACAGGGTACAAAAGCCATGCGAAGAAAAATACTGTTTCGACTCCAACACTTGTATCAATGATAACGTAACCTGTAGTTGTACCTTCAGTATCATTGATGGGCAGCGCTTCGCTATACAGCTTTCGGTAAATAGCAAAATATTTAGATTTACGTTAATAATAACAAATCAAAACTAAATGTTGTAAGATCGTGGATATATATACCGGTAAATAGGCCTATATATAAGGATATAAATAGGCATGATATAAAGTGAGCATTTCATGCAAGCATGATTGGAAACAATAGGATATATATATAGGCCTACTTGATATGATTATTCCAACATGTTCCTATTCGAGTACTGTTATTATTTATTTATGTGTAGATAGCGGGATAGATCGATGGAAGATTAGATGGATAAATGAATAGAATAATGGATGAACGAGAATACTTTTTAACAAGCAAACAAGTAAAAGTCAGTCAGTCAATTAACCAATATTATGTAGCATTAAATTGGTCATTTAAAGTATCTAATAGTCTATAAACATCTAGTAAGGCACAGATCAAAGACATTAGTTTTTGCTGGTATAACTTTGTTTTATAAAAACGTATGTACGTGGTAAGCCACAAGCAGTAGTGAGTAGGCACTTTACGCAACAGGATGGGAAGACAGGTGGACAGCGGTTCTGTGCTCGTCGAAGCGTGACGACCATCAGTAAATACTTGGGCGCTTAACCCGAATTGTCGTTGTCGACGGCTCCAAATCTTCTTGCGTAAAGTGCCTATGTTGCTTCGAAATGCAAACCTTCATACAATACTTTATAAAAATATCCTTAAACATTACAAACCAATTTAATGGTTTTCGGAAAACTACTAAGACAGAATTATTTACACGTCTTATAATTGAGGAAAAAACTAATAATTGAGTTTATCTGTTGATTTATTGGGAAACTTAATGTCCGAAAAACAGTGTCTGTGAGATAGTTACTCAAAGAAATTTTATTTTGGTATTTTTTTTTTCTGTATATTTTGGTTATGCTGAATCCAAAAATGCGAGGGTCTATTGTATTCTCTGCCATTTTGAAATTTCAAAATGGCTGCCATTTTTCTTTGTTTTCAGCTCAACACAGACCTTCTATATACAATAATATCAACAGTTGTAATTTCATAACTAATGTAAATATTTTTTTCAAAGTTTTTCTTTAATCAATTTTAAAGACTATTTATTTAATTTATTTTATTTCATTTAAAACATCTTTAGACAGGATAACATACGGTATATACAGGCGAAATCTAACCGCTGTTTTACAATATGGTCCTGCAAAAACACAGTACAATAACAACAACAAAAAGTAACCAGCACAGTACAATAAAATAAACAATATTAACAACTCTGGTGGAAAACTATCCCCCGCCGGACACCAACCCTGTACTTCTGAGTCAAGGTTTCGGGGCCAGGAATTACCGCTCAAGGTTAAGCTTAACTACAATAATATGGTAAAAACTACCCCACGCCGGACACCAACCCGGTATTTCTGAGTCAAGGTTTCGGGGCTGGGATTACAAGGTAGGACAAATACTGTACAATTACTTAAATAGATAAAATTGGTAGAAACTATCCCCCGGTATTTCTGAGTCAAGGTTTCGGGGCTGGGATTTAAATGTTAAAAATATAGACCAAGAAAATATAAAAGGAAATGAACTATAAGATAGCAATTGTAATTAACATCAATAATTTCTTACCAGGATCGCTAACGATTCGTTGGTTACATCCGAACGGTCGGATATCGTTGCTGCTAGTGAATCAATAAGGCCTGTAATACTTTCGGATGCGCTTGAATAAAAATAAGCACTTCCTCCAGATACGCTGGACAAATCCGATAAGGCGTTGTCTGCGTTACGTCATCTAGAACGCCATTAATGTCTGGCCATTCATTGTTTTTGCCATCACTTATGACAAGTAGATACCCACCATTCGGCGACTGACCTGAAGATAGAACCTAAAAGTAAAATGAACACTTTAAAATATTGGCAGACCCATCATCCTTAAAAATTGATCCTAATAAAGAAAGCAAAGAGTTGTGAGAATCACTTCCAGTATTGTGACAGTGGAGTTATAATAAGAATGAAAGATCAATGAAGAAAATCGGACCAATAAAAGCAAGTTGTGAAAACATTTTGTTCAGATAATGGGCGTTTCATGGCATTTTATGCTGGAATGTCCAAAGTAACAAAAGGGGGTTCTTCGGTACCATGAGCATCCCCGCCCCTCGTCTGGGTATGCCACTGGAAATGTTATGTCAACATCATTCTACCAAACCTTATTAATATTTTACAACTGAATCATTGACCGTTTTCACTTGCCTCTATTCCTTTTAGAACACCTGACCCAATGCTTGTCCTACCGCTTACTGATGAAGGTAGAGCTGCAATAAGTTTATCTCGGGAGCTGTCATCAGACACAAGTGTGAGAGGAGCAAGCTCTGTGCCAAACGTGGAAAACTCGACAATGCCAACATGACTTCCAGTGTCAATGGTAGAGCTGAGGTACCGCATAGTTCATTGACGAAGTTTCTTTAAGGGAACACCCTGCAAGAATTTGAAATTACCTAGTGCGGCTCAAGGACGCATGACATTAGCGGATCTGAGCCACCCTCTCCCCCTTTAGCTGCAGAACAAACAACATTCTAGACCTAAATTTTCAGGGCCCTTGAGCTTTGGCTGTAAACTGTTTTAGAAATCTAAAAGTACAAAATAAATGTAAGGCAGACATATATCTAACATAAATGTAGGCCTAACAGTAGAACTTTAAGGTCTTGAGAAGAGTTTATGGTAGTTTTTAAGAATTGTATTTCTTTTTTCATTTTGTTTAAAATACATCCTGTCTCTTATACACATCTCAAATTATAGACAATAAATCAATGGATAGAAAGCAATTTAAAGAATGAAATAATGATAATATGTTAAGAGATCGTAATTCAGTAAATATCACATAGCCCATTGAGTACAGGACCAGAGTCTAACTTTTACTTTGTAGAGTATGTCAAAACCACAGGCCCTAAACTTCCAGCCCAGCCCGGTGATTCAGTACACCGCAAGGAAGACGTTCCAAGTCCACTTGATACGCCGTGGCGTATCAACAATTGAAAACTACTTTTATACATTACCAGTGCGTTTTATAAATGAAATTAAAATCCCTGTAGTAAAATAACATAGTCATTTGGTATATTCAAGCATTTAAAAACGATTTAATGATTATACATTTTAAATTTAATTATTTTGAAAAATTATTATAAAATTAATAACCCATATGGAATGGTAGAGTCCATGGTTAATCAACGACGCAACAAAACATGTTCTTGGGCGTTTCATGGCATTTTATGCTGGAATGTCCAAAGTAACAATAGGGGGTTCTTCGGTACCATGAGCATCCCGCCCCTCGTCTGGGTATGCCACTGGAAATGTTATGTCAACATCATCTACTAAACCTTATTAATATTTTACAACTGAAGCATTGACCGTTTTCACTTGCCTCTATTCCTTTTAGAACACCTGACCCAATGCTTGTCCTACCGCTTACTGATGAAGGTAGAGCTGCAATAAGTTTATCTCGGGAGCTGTCATCAGACACAAGTGTGAGTGGAGCAAGCTCTGTGCCAAACGTGGAAAACTCGACAATGCCAACATAACTTCCAGTGTCAATGGTAGAGCTGAGGTACCGCATAGTTCCTTGACGAAGTTTCTTTAAGGGAACACCCTGCAAGAATTTGAAATTACCTAGTGCGGCTCAAGGACGCATGACATTAGCGGATCTGAGCCACCCTCTCCCCCTTTAGCTGCAGAGCAAACAACATTCTAGACCTAAATTTTCAGGGCCCTTGAGCTTTGGCTATAAACTGTTTTAGAAATCTAAAAGTACAAAATAAATGTAAGGCATACATATATCTAACATAAATGTAGGCCTAACAGTAGAACTTTAAGGTCTTGAGAAGAGTTTATGGTAGTTTTTAAGAATTGTATTTCTTTTTTCATTTTGTTTAAAATACATCTTACACTTTCAAAAAGAGCCTTATGTAGTCTTATTTAGGTTATCATAAAGCAATAGCGCTTGGCCTCAATAAATACTGTAGTGTTTTTGAAATTCATTTATTAACACAAACAAGAACATATGTTTATATATGAGATCCGAACAAATTATATAATTTTTTGTAGCATATCTCAGACATCAATGGCGCGAAGATCCGGGGTTTGGTGGGGGGGGTTCATAGGATTCGGACAAACCTTCCATCCCCTCCTGTGAAGAAATGTGAAAAAATACTACTGGGTTCTGGCCTACAAAAGGATGCTAACCTACCTAGGCATAGGTTGACAGATCGGACTAAAAAGACTTGACCTAACTTGCTTTCAATTAAATAAAATTAAAAAAGCTGTTTTTGGTTCGAAGTCGTAAACATAATTTCTGTACGGAAGTGCGTTCTTCATGCCTATTGGTTCATCGATTCATGGAAAAAAGAATACGTATGCAAACATTAAATGTTGTTTCTGTATGTATACACACATAATAGACGTATACTGTAATAAGAATTAGAAAATTTACCTGCCCGTTTTCAAAAAGGAAAAACCTAGAATTTTGAAGAACTTAAAAGTCATTAAAAAACACCTCATTAGCCGGGAAAGCTCATTTACCCGCGATGGAATCAAAATTTTCCCGGAGGAGAATCCTCCTTTCTTTTTCGGGTTCATCGATTCGTGGAATAACAAATATGCATGCAATTACAATTTTTTTTTTTCTGTATGTATACACACTTAATAGACCTATTTAGAATAAGAATGATAAAATTTAAGCTAACTTGCTATTCATTAAAAGACACCCCTTGAAGTCGGGAAAACTCATTTCCCGCCATCTAGAAATCAAAATTTTCCCGGGGAAGGACCACCAGAACCTCCCTCCCCCACCCTCTTTTTGGATGGGTTTTTTGGCAAATTGTTTGACCCACCCCGCTAAGTTTGAATCCAGATCTACCCCAGCATGATCAAAAGAGTGAAATGTGAGTTTGCTCATAAACAGATTTGATTTCCCAACCAAGCTCCAGTAACAAAGTTGGTTGAGGCGTGTGTGTATAGAAGACAGCAGAAGGTTCAGGGTTTTGAACGCAGGTTGGGTAAAAATGTTCACACTTGCAATATAGCATTACTATAGCATTTCTCATATACATCTATCATGAATAAGAGTTCCTTATTGGTTGTCTGGAAACAAAATTATTTCAGCTGGATCGACCTGCGCATTATTTTGACAACTGGTACGCCTTAATGGGGCAAGTAACTGACTGAGATTCAACAGAATGTTCTGTAAATGAATATATCAGATATGTTACTTTATGAAAATGGAATTGTCATTACAAACTATTGGGACCAAATACGTACTGCTGTGATGTTTCGGATCTTCATCAGACAATGGCTGGTTTTCTTTCTAACGTTGACAACCGACCGATACGTCACAACAGATCGTATTAAGTCTTGGTATAAATTATTATGTTTATACACAATAGAAACCAGATAAAATTACTTGGGCAGTTGGGTTTACATAATTTTATGTAAACATACCGTATATAAACAATAATGCAGATCAATAGCAAGAATAATAGTTAAAACTATTAGAAGAATCGCAGTTAAAGGAAGGTGGATACATGATGTTTAGAGTCAATGGGCGTATTCGACTAATCGTTCTTTGTTAAACCACACCCACCTGCGCAGTGGTAAATTCCTACTAAACGAAGACGACCGGTCGAATAGAAAACTAACAAAACAAAATGGCTGCATAGTTACCGCAATGCACGCTGCATAATCAAGATTGCTTCGGCTTGTAGCAGTATAGATTTTTTTTGTAAAAGTAATGTTTCATCCAGTTTTTGAATTCTATTAGGCTACAATTATTTTTTGAATTCATGTGGGTAAATATTATAATTTTTATTTTCTAAAATTTAATCTAAATAATTAACGCAAATGCTTTTTTCTAAACTGACCAATCGGCCATGTTTGTTTTTGGTCACCTTGATAACTTAACGCAGATTACGTTAATTTTCGTTGTCAACGAAGTCTATTTTACGAACCAGTCGAATGAAAATAATACTCAACGAAAATTCGTAGTCAACGAAGTGAACCAGTAGAATACGCCCAATGATGCTTTCTGTTATGATTAATTCTATGTTTAGGACGGTGAGTATACGCAAAACTTAGGCCTACCATCATGCTTTCTGAGGTATCAAGAACCAAGACAACGCGTCGCGTTGTAGACTGAACAATTCGAAATTTCGGCGTTGTATCCACGCTTCCCTCTTTCAGTGGTGGATTTTTACCGCCTATGAAGTCATCTGTTTCAAGCATTACTTCCCACTTTTAGTTTCACAAATGGTATTTTGTCTGTTTGGGGCCTCTTCAAAATGTCTATTGTTAGGGTCAATTTTATCTTCTCTACAAAAGAAGCTTATCTGGAATATAAATACAGTAATACGTTAAATCTTTACGTAATGCACGCTTATGTCTACATTTTCTTTCTTTATGAAGCAATATGCAAATGATTACCAATAGCAAATCTATTTACTAAATTATTTTGGGAGTCGAAGTGTCCGTTATTATTTGTTTTTAACAAGTAAAAGCTTACCGACGGCAAATATTGTTTGTACATAATCGAAACATTTGCTGTCTGCTTTTCGTCAGGGATGAACTTACAACTCTTGGTGTAAACTCCAGTTCCGGGGTCTAATGTGCATTTTTTATCTTTTGAGGTATTGTCTTCATAAACACCAGCAACTGATTGAGAACATCGTGTTTCTTCTATCTTATTACCTTCCATAACAAAAAATGGTGTAGTGGTTGAGTATTCATCGAAAACACCCCATCGTAGATGTGCCCACTCGTGTACAACAGTTTTATCTGAAAGTTACATAATGATTAAAACAAAGAAGAAAAAAAAAGAAGTGAGAGGTAAAAATTACAAAAGCGCTCGAGCAGAAGCAAAGTAAATTTATAAAATATGTATACCTTAGCTGATCGCTTGGCTGAGATGTATTGTTCCTGCTTCTTGTTCTGAAGACCACGGTTCAAACCCGGCTCCTCGAATAATCCTCACATTGAGAATTATTCGAGAAAAGGACCATATCCGTTTGTGGTGCTGCACTGTGCATTCCACGGGTTCCCAGGACTATTCATATTTCCAATTTCATTATGAACAAGGACAAGGGAAGCATTGTTGTTATATTTTTTATGTGATTTTTCTTATGTATTTAAATGTTTTGTCCTTTCTTAGTGCAATTTTGTATATAATATTTTTAATATTCTTGCATTTCTTAATATATTCTAGTTTTGTATTCATTCATTTCAGCCTTTGGCTGCCGTTTGTATATTCTTTTATACCTAAATAAATAAACAAACAAACAATCAAACAAACAAATAAACAAACATTATAAATAAATAAATAAATATAGAGATATTTCTTTGAATATGTGTATTCATTCTATGTTGTACATACAATGTATTTATGTGTTTTCTATTTATCTTGGTGGTTAGTAATAATAGTAATACCGTACTAAAGCAAATAAAAAATACTACTGGGTTCTGGCCTACAAAAGGATGCTAACCTACCTATGCATAGGTTGACAGATCGGACTAACAAGACTTGACCTAACTTGCTTTCAATTAAATAAAATTAAAAACGCTGTTTTTGGTTCGAAGTCGTAAACATAATTTCTGTACGGAAGTGCGTTCTTCATGCCTATTGGTTCATCGATTCATGGAAAAAAGAATACGTATGCAAACATTCAAAGATGTGTATAAGAGACAGACACAGTACAATAACAACAACAAAAAGTAA
>NW_022751466.1:1032871-1037786 GCF_011630105.1 Anneissia japonica
ATAATACATACTCCAAGTATTGAAATACACGCCATCGTGTTGGGATTCAATATATCGACATTAATTAAGTCATAATCAGGTCATTCCTGATGATGACATAATTAATGTCGAAATATTGAATCCCAACACGATGGCGTGTATTTTTGGAGTATGTATTATACTTTCTTATCTAGTTAATCTGCTAAAAAGGGCTAATTATTGTTTAGCTCCACTAATGGCTCCATACAGTAGGCCCTATTGATATGTAAATTAATTACTTACTTCCTGTCTCCGCTTGGTATTTTTGAGTTTTGTTTTTTTTTTCAATTTACTTGATCTTGAGAATGGTTCCATGATGGACCCGAAACGTCGATCTTTCTTGTCATTAAATTTTGTTTTGAAAATATAATATTAATGTTTAAAAAAAATGTATATATGTTAATAGTTTTAACAGGTCTAAAATAACAATAATAAATAATAATAACTTGCAAAAATATTAATATAATAATAATGACGAAAATAATAGTAGTAGTAATAATGATAATAATAATAATAATATTTAACAAGGAAAACAATAAGGAATATCTGTATCTCTATCTATAATTTACAGACTTGTAAACCTTTACCAGTTCAACAATTTTTAAGACATGACGTGAGATTGTTAGGTCTATCATTTCAGCTGTTTCTGATTTTAAAGAAAATATTCTATCCAATTATGCACTGTTAATTTTTTGTAGATGTGGGATTTGCAGAGATAACAAAAACGATAAAAACGAAAGCGTGGAGGATTTAAACACAAAGCACCACGCAATGTTGTCCCGTTTTGGTGACACGTTTAAAAGCTAAACGTGTTTAGACATAGCTTAATGTATTTAGGATCTTGACGCATTTAGCATTAAATGTGCTTAGGTATTTGACATCATTATGTCAGAAACCTAAACACATTAGGCCTGGCCTAAACACGTTTAGCTTTTAAGCGTGTCACCAAAAACGGGACAACATTGCGTGGTGCTTTGTGTTTAAATCCTGCACGCTGTTTTTACATTGTAGAGGTGTCCATACGTAATAATGTTATTTGCACAGTATTTGTTAATAAAGTATTACCGGTATATATTAATTGATGCTGAAAGACGTTTCAACATAACTTGAATACTGTATATAATTCATTCTCACCTTAATATTTGTAATCAGTCAGCGTCTTCTTTTTCTTCTTTGCTAATTGCAATTAATAGGTCATTATATCCACCATCTTGCACACTTACACTATTTCTCTTCCACGATGCCAATGCTGATGTCAATGTCCAAAAGAAGACAACGAATATATAAATGCGTAGACATTGAATCATTTTGCTGTTTATCGGAGCTGCTCTCAAAAATTACTGTTTCAATAGGCTCTAATATCTTTCATGGTAAAATAAATATCTATTTGAATTTTGCGGGGTAAACCCAAAATCTAAACTTACCACCTCAAAGCTCACAATTGCAATCACAAATTCAAATCATTGTGCCAAATTGAGGAATGCATTCACGCATTAAGCAGTCACAAAAAGTATATTTTTTTATATTTGTAAACTACTATTAAAAATAGTAGATTGCTAATGTACCTGTACCATATATTATTTAATGACACAATTTATACATTATATTCAAATTGTTCAACCTTGGCATACAAACTTTCTTGAAAATTCATCAAAATTAGGTACGTCTTTGTTTAAATCAATCAATCAATCAATCAAAATATTTATATAGCGCCAATATACAGAAATGTTCAGTGGCGCTGTCACACTTATTCAGAATGCTCTTCAAAAAAAGGAAAGCTTTCAGATTGCTCTTGAACACAAATCTATCAGATCGGCTTTGTGTTGGCCCGATTTACATGCCTGGGTTTAAATAGAAACTGATTCATCTGACTTCATTAACTTCACGCGACTGAATCCATATACACAGGTACAAAAGCCAAGATAATGGCCTTAGACTGCAATAGTTTTGACATATTGTTCAGGAGTGTAAGGATTTACACTATCCTGCAAAAACCCCTTTGTTGGGTACTCGGCCTACATCAGAATTTTGAATGCAGTAGGTCTACTAAGTGTCAATCTAAGGACCATGCTACGCTCAACAAGGAGCTGTTTTAGGCAGAATCGGTGTTAGGAGGCAAGTTAGAAATTATCATCTGGAAGAATAAGGAGTCTCCAGTAAGTGATATTATGGTAACCACCATTGTATAGACATCAGTCAGGAAAACGTCACACACCAACATTCGTGAATGAACTAGGGTGGAAATCAAGGTTTTCGATAGATAGATTTTATAATTGTATTATCCATAAAATTCAATAACGATGTAATCATTTTACATGTTATATGTTCTAAAGGAAGAAGTTCACTACCAACATGCTTAACTAACACATTATCTAATTGCTTTCAATGCGTTTATAATCACTTTGTCACCCGATTCTACCTAAATGATCTGATGAGTATCAGTTTCGGTGACAGTCATGACAGTATAGTGTCAACAAACCTGATTAGATTAGGGGATTTTGATCAAATGATTGATGACTGGTGTTGGTACCAGTATAGAAGTGTATCAGCATTTTATTTGTCACCAAAACTGATCATTTAGGTAGAATCGGTTGACTTCGTGCCGTGGACACTAATAACATATATTATGCATGCCTACTCACAATTACAGTTACAACAAGGAGCAGATATCTGTACCTCTCTGCCCCTGCTTACAATATCATAGCCTATACGTCATTGTATAAAATATGAAATATGATATAATATTACAGATACAAATGGTAACATAAGCCAAACCATAGAAAACACTGTACAGTATTTGTTCGATTGCTGTCCTAATCTGTATAATGACATTCGACCGCTTCTGCCGGATCTTTGTTCAAACATTCATTTACAGTCGCCTATATTCATAAATTTTTTTAGCTTTTGTAATATATAGACCTAACAGTACCAATTACAATATTAAGTAGTATTTACGATTGTGTATTTAAGCAGAATAATACCTAATTATTCATTAAATTAAGAATACACACATACCATTTTTTTTTATCGGCCCATAGATTAAATAGCTTGTGTATTAAAACTGTAAAAACTTTTTACTATTGTAGTATTGCAAGATAATATTTTTAAATGAACTGTTTCATGTTTCATAACAGACTGTATATTTTTTCTATTTCAACAATACAATTTAATACATAAACCCCGATAATAAAATTTTCTGGATTGTATAGGTCATGTGCCAGATTGATTTACGTATGAGGCCAAGCAGGTATACTTTCTGGTAATTCACGTATTTTCTCAGGATGATAGGTAATACACAACGAATATTTGATGAGACACATCTGAATTTGTTTTGAACAATCCAGACCTGCTCACAAGATAGTTAATACATTCATAATTGAACTGAAGCGGTAGAGTCCTAATACATATTGATTATATATTTCAGATGAAATCATTTTTTTTTTCTATTCAAAAGTTACGGTATTCTATCGTATTTTTAATCATCTTATATTATATCTATCAACTATAATACTTGAATAGTTTGTTTGGCGTTCGTTCTTTAAACCACGTCCAACCATAATGATCGATTATTAAAACTTAATAACTTTTTCAAAAATGATTATAAAGATTTAATTAATCAAGTTTTATTGAATTAGGCGTAAGCAGGGTTTACATGGGCAGGTCCTCTGTCATTAGACCCAGTTGTAGATCGCCTTGTATGTTTTATATATAGGCCGATCAACGTAAACATCAAGAAGCCTGCAACACCGATTGCCACCACAATCAATACCAATACATTTATCCCATTGGAATCTTGTTCAAGAGGAGGAATATATTCCAAATTTGCAGAAACAATGTTGGATAGCCCACCGGTATTGTTAGCCTCGTCGATTGCCATAACACCAAAATAATATGAAACTTCAGCTCCACGCTTTGGTAGTCGAACTTTAACTTCTTCTAGTAGTCCAGACTGTTTGATCATCAACAAGTTTCCAGAAATGACGTCATCTTGTGTTAATAGATTTGCACTGGAAAAGTTTGTAAAAATCTCTTCAAATGTTTCGGCGAATCGAAGATCGTATTCAGTAGCTATTTAAAAGAATGTAAAGCAAAATATAATTTTGAGTAATAAAACAAGGAGGTAATTATTAGATGTACTGGTACATCTTAGTTATGTTCCAGCCAAAATACGGTGAAACTCGGGAGTTTGTCAGATCCTCGCAGTTAGCGATGTTGTGCGCAATTACCTGGATGTTAGAGTGAGTCAGGGTGCTATAGGCTTAAGTGAGTTAAGAGTAGAGCTTGTGCTGTAAGTACACGGTATCTACAGCCTCATAATTTATCATTGTACCTCACTCTGCACTCACTTCCAGTTGCCAGACACATGTTGTGACAGACCACGACTTTCAAAAATTTTAGAAGATTTAAGATTTTAGAAGTTCTATACAAATTGACAAAGATGTTGACTGAATTGTCTAATTATTTGTGAATCAATCAAACTCGACTAAAAATGGCCATTAAGATATTTCATTTTTCGAAATTCCCCAATATACGATAAAAACAAAAGTAATGCGAGCTTTCCTTATGGGCTTATTTCATGACCATCTGCTCTCGGATCATGAAGCTCAGGCTGAGGGTAATTTTATAAAATGAGGAAATATTAGCTATGTCTTGTATGCATTAACTTTCAAAGCAAATTTTGAAATTCAAAACATATCAGGCAAAGGTCTGGTTTCTGGTAAAGAAGTGTGCATAATAATACACCTACCTGATCCTTTATCAAAATCATCACCGACTGCAGTCCATTGTAAAGTTACACTCTGTTGTTGATACGAAACTTCAATAACTTTTAGATCTATAATCCGTGATGGTTGCAGACGATCTATTGCAACGTCAACGTGGTTTGACACTTGGAGTA
>NW_022751466.1:1038269-1042216 GCF_011630105.1 Anneissia japonica
ACCCCCATCAACACCCCCATTTTAAGACTTCTAGATAAGCCACTGGGTGAACATAAAGAAAGAAACTGGGATATACATATCCCAGAATATATGAAAGTCGTGGACCAACTGCGGTATTGCCAAAATGTATATTAGTAAACAAGATGTATACACCTAATGCCAGTAAGTACCGGTAGGTTGCTAACAGATACGGTACATAAGGTAAAGTACTATTTATGTATAATTATATATTGATAAATTGCTTGATTGACTGCAGTGACTGATTTCGCGTATATACTTTCTGATGAAGTTATACCTTCCATAAAAACCCATTTGAAATGTAACGAGAAATAGTGCAATATCTTGTAACAGGCATACTTACAACAGCACGCCCATTTATACGAATTGTTATGATTTCATCAGCGCTGTTTAAATTGTACTCTACACTGGTTTTGTTGAAAATGTGTCCATCTGGACTATGTAGGACGACTTGTATAGGATTATCAAGCCAGGCAAAAAAAAATATTGTATCGACTCCAACAGCTGTGTCAATAAAACAATCACTTGTAGCGGTGTCAGAAGTGTCATCGATGGTCAGTGCTTCACTATAGATCTAAAAAAGAAACAAATATTATCATATGAGAAACTAAATATTATTAAATAAAAAATAACTGCCATTACTGTTAAGCCACTGTAAGACCACTGTTGTTTAGATAACAAATATTATCCTATGAGAAACTGAATATTATTAAATAAAAAATATCTGCCATTACTGGTAAGCCAATGTAAGACCACTTTTTGGACATAAAATTTAGTGTAGAATGGAGGCTTTTTGGTCTAAAAATTAGAAAACTCTATAGAGATACTACTCCGTTACTATCCGCGACACAAAATGAGTTTAACTGACGCCATTTTCTCCACTGACAAACCATTAATTTCTAACGTAATTTGTAGTTATTGAACACACATTTAATAATCAATTAACATTTACAAAGAAAATTAAGACACAACTTCTTACAAATATAATGCGAGATTTTTGTGTTTTAGTACATTTTGATGGTAAATTATTAGGTTTTAAAATGCCTATACCAGAAAGCCAATTCTAAACCATAATTATGAAGTCATTCAGGCGTAATGAACAGTAACCAAAGTCCAGAGGGCGCCACCTGATGTTGTGACGAAACGACTGTGGTACTCTATATAGAGACCGCGGTTAAGGGTAAGGGTAATTGAATCTAAATTCAGTAGCGAAAGTCAGCATAATTATTTAATTTATTAACCTATAAACAAATACCAAAAATGTGTTTGGTATGTTAAGTATGTTAAAAATGTACGTTTCTTTTTTTTTTAAATACAAATTGGTGCCAATTAACAGTATATTTAATTTTGGAAACATGATATAGAAGGGTCAAGAATTACAGCGTGTTAAGAGAAAGGTAGTCAGTTGGTACTCTGAAAAACTGGTCTGAAATTATTATGTGGTTTGGAATTTCAGGAGTCTAGAAAGGTCAGATTGAATTGTATTTAAATAGTCAGAAAAGAAACGGTTTTTATACGCTATAGTTATCAAATAATTATTTGAAGTGGCATTGCAGTACCTGTTGCTACTTGAGGATCAAATTCAACATTAATTACTAAGTGAAAGCTCGATTATCTGGTGGTATAGTTATCCCGAGGTCGTGTGGGTTCGGTTTCCTCCCGAATCACTAGTGATTTTTTCTGCAAGTATTTGGAACGTACTGAGCATTAAGTATCACGTCAGTTTCATGTTTAGTTCAGTTTAAGTACATTTATTTCCATTTCATAAACATTGCGGTATCACATAGAGAGCGCCATGCTTTTAACAGGGATGTTATAAACAAAACAACATTCAACAATAATGTAAATAACAAACAGAAAATATAAACAATATAAACGAGAGGTACATACCATTTTAAAAATATAACTGCCAATGAAAAGCATTAGTAAATAGCAAAATTTACATTTGAATACATTTGATTTATGGTTACTTATAATAAATTCAATTTAAGATTAGTTTTGAAGCAAATAATATCTATAACAGTCTTTGTCATTGTGGGTGGGGGTGCAAGTTATTCAAGAATTTAGAACTGAATATCGAATACTTTGCTGAAATAGAGTAGTCCTATGTTTGGGGAGGTGAATAGCTGAAGAAGATCTAGTTAAATATTACTTTGTTAAATTTAAACATATTATAAAAGTGATATATTTTTTACGCAAACAAACATTGAAAAAAAAATTATTCTTATCTTGGCAAATGGTTTGCATAATATAAACTGCATAAATAGATTATAATTAGATAGAATATAGTACCAGATTATGATTATGGAAATTAGATGGATGCAATTATCTGTATCCATCAACATTACAAATACATATACCTATAATCGTAATGAAAATTTTACCGTGATGGCTAACGCTTCATTGGTTTGGTCAGGTCGATCTGTGATTGTTGCTGTTAGTGAATCAATTAGGACAGTTATACTATCCGATCCTGAATAGAAACTTGTACGCCCCCCAGATATTGAGGACAACTCTGACAGGATATTGTCTGCATCTTCGGTTATTGCTATGGTATCAATAATTACGCCAGAAGATACGACTTCGTCAAACACGCTAGGAACTGAAGTGTCCTTCCCATCACTTACTACAAGTAGATATCCACCATTTGATGATTGTCCATTTGAAGATAAAATCTATATGCAAAAACATTAAACACACACACACACATTATGTTTTTGTTTAATTTAATACTTATATAATACAGTACTTTAACAATAACCAGTATCTTACTAGACAGGTAGGGCTACGTTGAAGAAATCGTACATACAGTACTAACCTCTATAAGACTTCTTCCCATTTTGCCTAAAAGGTTTTACCCCTAATATTTAAAATAATAAGAAAATTTTTTATAAGATTATACCCTTGGTTGGGTTTGACCCTCAGATTCCTCAAAAAGCCCCTAAAATTAGTTTATCTTACCCCATCTAATATTTACCGGTATACATGGACCAATTTGGATATTGAGTTAAACGTTGGGAATGTAGGTGTCTGCTAACACGTTTTCTACTTCAAATCTAATTATTTTTCTGCAACATATATTTTTAGAAGTAGGTATATGAGGACAACTGATATTAAATACATGGTTGAAAGCAAAGATAAAATGGTATTCTTATCGATACCATTTCCTTAATCTTTGCTTTACCATGTATTTCTTGTCAGTTGTCTTCACACTAAGGAAGAACACGGGTGGGTGTGTTTGAAATACTTGTGATTTAATAAAGGCGTGTGAAAAACCCAGGAACAACAAATGGAATAATGTAATGAATAATATAAATTAAAAACCCACCAGAAGAGTGATCTGACAAAGAAACAAAGAAAGAAGAACAAGTCAGCCTTCACTGGGACTCAACCCACGACCTTTCGCATACATGACCAACGTCCGTCTTTGTTTTTGTTTTTGTTTTTACATCCTGCAATGGACCTAATGGTCCGTAAGCGCAGGGTAACAGAGGCTGTATAGACCAGTACACCGGGCTAACCCCCTACTCGTCTCGAAAGATGTACTGGGTTCTTTAAAGTGCACATGAGTCAATTGTGTACACTGGGCCTACAGTTTATAGTCCTTATCCGAGAAGACTTGTTCCACCACCAGATCCACAGGCGAGCATGCCGTTAGAACCATCGCCGACATTATGACTGTAGGTTGTGGTGCCCTTGCCTTAACCGCTAGGCCATTCGACTCGCTAAATCTAACAAGCCATTCGACCTGTTAAATTTCTCTTGTGTTATGTTTCAATTTACAATATATATATAATAATATATATATATATATATATATATATATATATTCGAATAAAGGACATAATAATACATCATCGTGTTTATTTGCGCTATATAAATCCATCTATTATTATTATTATTATTATTATTATTATTATTATTATTAT
>NW_022751466.1:1042588-1049514 GCF_011630105.1 Anneissia japonica
GAAGACCCCCCCCCCCCCCCACCCTAAAAGTATAAAAGAAATGAAGAAAAAAGAAAAATAATTAAAGTTTGTCTGAGAGTGCCATTTCCGGCCATTTTGATGTGCCATAATCACAAATTTTCTTACCTCAGCCTCAACCATGGTGGGGCTGAGGTGGTATTGACCATCTGTCTGTTCAAGTTCCTCCCTTCACCCCCACCCTCTATTTCTCCTGCTTTTCTATTATAAGTATTGTCTAGGGACTTTTTAATAGGTCCCCAGACAATACTTAAATGAATGAAAATTTAAATAGGATATTACAAATTATGGATTTTAGAAATCCATTAAAAAAGGCCCTCAAAATGCTAATTTGTCAGAGCTTCCAGAAGATTTGCTCCACCCTCCCGGGGATATTTAGGTCCTTAGGTCTTTATCAATGTACCTTGATAAAGACCTAAGGATAGTTCGAAATATCTAATAAAGTGTTTCTAAAGTTTATACATGGTTAGTCTCCTATATTCTTTTATATACATACATATACGTTTTGGTACATACATGTTGGTGTGAATAGTATGTGCATGTACATCATTTTTATAATCTTTGTATAAGCCAAGTACTTACCTGTATTCCCATACGAACACCTGAAGCAATACTTGTACGGCCATTAGCATTTGAAGGCAATGCCCCGGTAAGTCGTGCTCGAGAATTGTCATCAGCCACAAGTGTAAGCGGTGCAAGCTGGTAAGCAGATGAAGAAAACCCAACAATGGCAACGTAGCTACCAATATAAATGGTGGACTCAAGATAGTGAGTTGTAGCTTGACGAAGTTTCATTAAAGGATCACCCTACCGAAAAAACCACACAAGTAAATAACTACGGAGCCCCTAAAGGGACATGGTTAAAGAAAATATTAAACTTTTTCCAGGGAACGAAATAATATTTCGAGGGAACGAGATAATATTTCGAGGAAACGAAATCATTTCGAGGGCACCCCCGGCTAGGGGGTCGATGCCCCCGACGAGGGGTCAGATTTTCCCCACGAAAGCAAAGTGGGTGTGGTCGAGCTTCGATTAAAAGGTTTCGACAGTTTTTAAATTTTGACAATTTAATGTTTTTAAAGGCTTATTTAATCGATATCTACGAAGCTCTGTGTTGTGAAATAATCAAATAGTGGTGTCAGTGCTCAAATTAACAATACAATGATATTAAGGTCATAACGAGCATAACCTATCAACGAAAAGTCCCTTATCAGTTGTTTGACTAAGACTACCCCTGATGATCCCTCGCTGTCAAAGAAGACAGTTCCATCGCTTGACCGCAAGGGCCCTGGCCGATGATCGCAGATACAATTCAACCAACAAGGACAGTTTCTCAACTGGTTTCTCGCCCTCATATATAGGCCAATGATAAATTTCAATATCCCTTATACTTACCTCCATACTCCCTGAGGTATCAAGGACCAGTACAACGCGTCGTGCTGTTGTAGCTTGAACAATTCGAAACGTTGGCGTTGTGGTACTAACTGTTCTCGGTGGGTTATTACTGTTTTTGAAATCATCTGTACCCAGCATTACATCCCAAATACTTTTCCCCTTACAAAGCCTATTATGCCGATTAGGTGCTTCCGCAAAATGACGTTTATCAGGATTAACTTCATTTCCATTGCAAAAAAAGTTTATCTGAAATACAATGTTTATGGTCACGACGAGGTAGTCAGAGGTTTTATCTATAATTCATAGGTCTATAATATGTAAATTATTAAAAGTAGGTTACGATCCAAAACATTAACAAATTTGTATCCAACTTTACCGAAGGTAAAAACTGTTTGTACATTATTGAAGTCTCAGCTCTTTGCGTCTGTGAATTGTCATCTTCGAACTTACAACTTTTGGTGTACACTCCGGTTTTCGGGTCTAATTGACATTTCCTATCCGATCTTGAATAGTCTCTATAAACACCACTAACTGACTTTGTGCAGCGTGTCGCTTCGATCTTCTTTTTGCTCACAACAAATTTATCGTCGTTTTCATATGGGTACTCATCAAAAACACCCCATCGGAAATGTGCCCATTCATGTACTATTAACTTATCTATAAGTGGAAATAAAATTGTGCTGATTATAGAGTTGCATGTACTGTGTAATTGTATGAAAGTTTTAATGTATCTCTTTTTGTAAAGTAGTGGCTTTGGTTATAACCTGTTAAGAGATGAATTATTGTGGGAGATAAATTTACACAAATTAAGGTAATAAATAGGTTTGGATATATTGTTTTTGGCTTTGAAAAAGCTAGACCTGTTCTCAGGGGGCGGATCTGGGTTGAAATGTAGGGGGTTTAAAATATTGTAAACGATTAAATGAATCGATGAACCTCAAAAGAGAAAGGGGGTCCGGGTTCTCCAATGGAAAATTTTGATTCCTAGATGGAGGGAAATGAGATTTCCCGACTTCTGAGTTGTCTTTTAATTAATTTTATGTTCTTCAATATTTAAGGTTTCCTCCTCTTGAAAACGGTCAGGTAAACTTTCTCATTCTTATTACACTAAATAGGCCTATTATGTGTGTATACCTACATAAAACAAATGAGTAGTTGCATACGTATTCTTTTTTCCATGAATCCATAAACCCCAAAGATAAAGAGGGGGGTCTAAGAAAAGTTTGATTCCTGATGGCAGGAAATGTGCTTTCCTGACTTCTGTGGTGTCTTTTAATCACTTTTAAATTCTTCAAAATTTAAGGTTTTCCCCCTTTTGAAAATATTCGATGAACCCCAAAGAGAAAGAGATTTGGGGTTCTCACCGGGAAAATGTTGAGCTTTCTCGACTTCTGAAGGGTCTTTTAATGACTTTTAAGTTCTTCACGGTTTTCCACTCTTGAAAACAGTCAGATAACTTTTTCTCATTCTTATTACAGTGAATGGGCCTATTAAATGACCTACAAAATCCAATAATTTTAAAATTCAGAAGAAAAAACTAAGAGACCATTTCAAAATCACATTTTGCAGGTCCAACTGAACACATTAGTACTCCTGCTGAACTTAAGGACCCTAAACATTCCCCACACACATTCTTCTCCCACCACACCCCCACATATTTTTAATGGGGGTTGGCCCAATCACTTTGTCCGCAATGTATTTTTGGTCAAGAAAAGACAAAAATGTTGAAATGAACTGCGTAAATGACCCAGGTTTTAACGAAAGAGCGCTGTATTGAATAAATTGAATTGAATTTATTTGATTTCTCTTTATTTTTATTATAAAATACATAACCTACATAGTAAAAACAAGTCATTTAAAAACAAATGAAAACACTATAAATATACAGCCAGAGAATATTTTATTTCATAGCAAAATACCAGTATCTCTGCCCATACACATCTGATTTATCTATAATACATGACTCAAGTGCGCTTTCCTTTATTATAATTTGAGAAGTATGAGAAAAAGCATGTAAAGAAAGATAAGATTGGTTTCGGCACATAAAGTAGGTAAAGTAAAGTAAATACATCAAAAACAATTGGTGCATCACAGCGATTATTTGATGATGAATTTCGCTATACAAGAGTATTATTTCCGGCAGTCTAGAGGAGCTGTATCCCTAAAATCTCCCACTTTAGCCCCAAGTATGTTGGGGCTTTGATGGGTGTGGACTGAAGGTTTTGAAGTAGGTAAAGGTAAATACATCAAAAACAATGTTGTATATACAAATTTGTATTTTCTATGGTACATCACACATAATAATAAAATCTCTATGGTTGCCGAAAATCGCTGATAAGAGAGCATGAGAATGTGTTAGCACTTCATTATGACTATACTGTATAATGGTGATGTGATTATAATGAATTTTACTATATAAAACTTTCGGCCACATCAGCCCAAAGCATGGTTGGCCTGAGGTGGATGTGGACTTGCTATGTTGAAGTAGGTATAGTAAATACATCAAAGACAGTGTTTCTTTAATTTTGTTTATGGTACATCATTCGTAATAATTAGATTCCTTAAATTTCCGCACCTCAGTCCCAACCATGGTGAGAAAAGGTGGATGTGGTCACAAAATGACTCCCAACACACCCCGGCCCCCTAATGAGAAGCATCAAGGTACAATTTGTACAACATGCATGGATCCTACTGCTGCATACACCCACATACCATGCTGTGCAAAGTCCTAATACTCGGAACAAAAGCTGCACACATTTTTTTTTCATTATTACCAGCTATGGATAATGGGACAAAAGCTTGCATCAACGGTTTGCAAGCTCTCTTCGACATAAAGTTAAGTGCAAGTAGTCAAGAATCTCCCTGCCTTTTTAATTGTGTTTTTCCCCTTGAAATCAAAAATTGTGATATTATTGCATCAGAAATCGAATTTCCCGATGGTTGAAGTATTGGCTTCAATACAGTATTCCAAATGAATTTACAGTCACCAGAAAAATAGTTGCTAAACAGATAAATAAAATGGAAATAATAAAGTGGATCTTGTTTGGAGTTGTCTTATTCTCAAAAAGTGTCCCTGAAATCTTGACAATTATCTTTGATACCTGCAGAAAATATGGACTAAATAATATCCCTAAAAAAAAGTGTCAATTGTTTGATGAAAACAAATTTGTAGACAAATTATACCTAGTAAGAATAGCTTGAGAAGACATTGGAAATGTAATGGACTTACACCAGTATTTGGAGCAAACAATCACAAATATAGATGCTTCACATGACCGTGGAACTGCAAGTGCTACAGGAAAGTTCCAATTCTAAAAAAATTATCTATAATTGATTTATTTATTTATCTTATCTAGAAATTCTAATCAAAGGTAAGAAATGGAGAGAATAGTGGATTACATTCATACAATACCTCTAGGACCCCATCCTTTCACAGCATATGTTTTATCTCGCACGTACTGCGGCGTTAAGTTGATATACTGTCCCTGTTTACCACATCCTTCAGTAAGGCGTGCATACGGGCTTGGTGATTCTCCTTTAGCTATGCGGACATTTGTTCTGTCGAAGGTTTCTGTTTTTGCTGGTTCATACTCCGCGAGATGAGGCCATGACTGAGGTACAAGTATCGTTATTGTCTTCCAATAAACTCTACGTCCCGTAGCTTTGAAAAGGAATGACGAGCCGTCTGTGAAGATTTCCTGTACACAATATAACAATAATAATAATAATACCTACCATTAGTTTCATATAACTTAGGTTACTTTTTCAGAAAGTTATTTTTAACTCACTGAGCTGGTGCTATGACGTGCTAGTGAGGTTTGCATAATCCAGGGAGCTATGCCGGGCAGAATTATCCAAGCCGGACAGGTCCAAACGGAAGGGTCAGACAATACGCCAGCAACAGTGTCCTCCATCTTAGTGGTTAGCGTCGGGCCAAGAACCCTTCCTGAAAAAAAACTAGGCCTCCACCTTAGGGGGTTAGTGGCTGGCAAACAACTCTTCCTGAAAAAAAAACACTATGTTACAGAAACTGGTATAAATAATATTTTGTCAACCCAAAATGGAAGTACCTGAGCCGTGAGAGGAGCAGGTTTTGCTAGCGATCACCAACTAGAACGGGCAAAGTTTCAAATTAACCAAAGAAAAATGTGCACATTGAAAGCAATAGAAAGACATTTGCAAGCATTTGAAGTTGCATACAAACTGTAGCAGTAGTCTTAGGATATAATAAAGGGACAGAAACCATAAATAAGTCATGACAGATGGGAGGTGGTGGTAGAAAAGAGGAAACAACCGAAATTAAATCGAAGGAGTCGAAAATAATGTTTAGAGATTCTCAACCGTACCCCACCAAAAGATGCAGTTGTGATGATGACGAACAAATTGTGTTTGTGAAATGGAAGACATCAACACAGGATATGAAATAAATGCAGAGATAAGAGATGTCATCAACATATTTAAAGAAGGCAAAGCTACAGGAAAAAATGAGATTTTACCTGAATTTATTGAAGGCCGATTTAAACACAAAGTCAGTTGGCTTGACGAAATTTTCCGACTGATCTGAGACAACGAAGAAGTGGCAGACATGGAGAAAAAGCATGATAATGAAGATTCCAAAGAGTGGCAACCTCATAGATTGAGCCACTAGAGAGAAATCACCCTAACATCTGTACTAAGTAAGTGCTAAGAAATGAAGAAGCGAGATTAAAGGAAGAAGCCAATCTTCATTATCTGCAATGTCATTGAACAGTCGTTAGAATGGCAATCGACATCCCTTTTGTAAATTACAAAAAGGCTTTTGAGTCTTTTCATCGCGAAAGTCTATGGAAGATAGCGAAATGCTATGAAAAGTTGATAACTTTGATTCAAACACTGTACTGGGGTGTAAATATCTGGGTTATAATTGACTGAATCTTTAGGAAGGCAAACACTACCGCACACAATGGCATCATGGCGTTTCATGTCCCATCTTCATGACTGAGACTTTGCAAATGATGTTAGGCCCAACACAAACTCACAAGACTAAATAACACCTCAGAACAAACAGGTCTCAAAGTAAATTGAAAGAAAGCGAAGTTTTCTAAGTCAAAAGGATAATTAAAGTTTAGTGATTAAGAAGAAGTGAATGAAGTTGAGAGATTTACTTACCTTGAGACTATATTTTAAAGCAATAAAGGTGGTGGCAATGAAGACATAAACAACAGAATTAATAAAGCCAGAACATTATTCATTAAGCTCAAATATATATACTTATTAAACCAAAATTAGGTTCTGCAACATCTTCGTAGGCCTAAAATCAGTACTACTTTACGGATCTGAGACAAGGAAGATAACATGAGCGATAGGAAACGTCTTGATATATTCCAGCCCAAGTGCCTAAGGATGATCTTGAGGATAGATTAACCACGTCCTAAAAATGGATGCAGACAGTCACTGTAGAAAGGCACTCTTATGGGCGCCACAGGAAAAGAGGAAAATTAGCAACCCTAAGACGATATGGAGGATAACAGTGG
>NW_022751466.1:1049915-1084195 GCF_011630105.1 Anneissia japonica
TCTGTCGGGGAGAAAAACCATAATTCGTTGGGGAGAAATTTTTTTTAATGTATTTTGTACGTATTAGTAGACTCTAAAATCGATTAAATAAGCCTTTAAGCGACGCTCGATCACGCCCACTTTGCTCTTGTCAAGGAAATCTTCCCCCTTGTCGCCACCCCTGGTAAGCAAAAACATATGGGAGCTAGAGTAATAATAGTTATTCGGGTTTAAAACAATGTTATTTAGAAAGCGCATGATGTGGACGTACAGTACGGATAGGCCTATGCTTAAAGTCTATACAACCATTATCAATTAATTTCAAAATATTATAATTATAATTGGGGATGGGGGAAGGAGGGCGCAAGTGGGCGCAATTTTCTACTCTTGCCCCCCCCCCCCGGCGCCAAAACCTCTAGCTACGCCACTGTAGAGACTTTGGTTATTTGTGCCTTATAAATTGACCTATTATTATTATTATTATTATTATTATTATTATTATTATTATTATTATTATTATTATTATTATTATAAAATATAGATTTTTTTAGTTCTCTTTTTGAGTTTAGCAACCAAATGTTGATTGACGTTTGTATACGCGCGTCTGTAAAGTTTCCTTGAAAGAATTGACTCATCCGCCTTCATGAATTCTGTATTTAGGCATATTGGGGGGAGGCCCTCTTTATGCTGAACATGAAGATGTACAGTAAGTGTAACTGATTGGCTTACAGTAATCCTTCATACTAGCTTAATATAACGAAAACAATAAGATACTTAATTAGGCCATTTTTTAAAAATAAAGTTCTCTGAAGGTTAATTACAGAATTTTCAGTACACTGTAGTTAATGTGTTTAGGTTGTAAAAAACTGTATTGAATAAAAAAAAAATCTTTCGAATAAAAAATGCTTTCGATTGACATTAGGAATTAGTCATTTGTGAAACAAAACCATAGGCTATGTCAAGTGTTATATTGAACATTGGCGGATTCAAGGGGGAGCGCACTCAGCACGTTCCCCCAACCTCAGTCAGGGAGTGTAATTTCTGGCCATCTAGAGGTGCCATAATCAAATTTTCGTACCTCAGCTCCACCATGCTTGACAGGTGCTCTGTCTGTGAAAGTACCCACCCCCGGACCCCTCTATAGGCTTACTCTGGATCCGCCACTGGAAATTACAACAAATATAAAGTCATATTACAGTAACTTGATGCCTATAAAATAACTAATCAAATTCAACTTTGTGAAATATCCGTAGCTTCCAGGAGGGGCCTTCGCCCCTGGACCTCCACAGGGGGCCCTTGGCGGCCCCCTGGCCCCCGGCCTAGATGCTCGCTTCGCTCGCGTACTGAATTTCCTGTAATGGCCTCCCACCCCACTAAAATACACAAAAATACGACAAAGACCATTTTTTTATATTGAAGCGCATAAGGATCACATACACACTCTCGCATTGCATACCGTGGCAAGATATGCCCATTCTAGTATTTTTAGCTCATTAAAAAATGATTTTCGTTGTAAGAAAAAAAACTAAAATGCCGACCCTCAATTTCGAAAATTTTGGGTCGATCTGGAGTGGCCAACACAATATATTTTTTTATTTGGCCTTACAGTAAAAGTTGGGAGGGGGAGGGGTGCGGCACAAAACAAATTTGGGTTGTTAACTGCGGACATGCTTCCCATATCCACGGATACAGGATTTATAGGTAGTGGGGCCTGAACGCCTCACCATGGTTGGTGAACAACTTTTTTGGTACCTGGATACCCGGAAATATGCTTGTGACCTGTAGAACCGCTAATCAATAACCCCACCCCCCACACCCTACTCTCAAACGGCAGCCACTAAATTTAAAGTCAGCATGGGGGATAGATTCTATACACACCTCAGCGAACATTAATAACAGATTCATATATTTTATGGGTATCGGTAATATATTTTTAGAATGTACTTTAATTGAGAGAAAGTGCTCTGACCGCTCTGGTCCATGATGTCAAATGGTCGGGTGGTTAAAAATTCGGATGGCAAAAGACTGGAATTGTTAAACTTGGATTTTGGACAATGACAATAAAAAAAAAACGCATGATCACCAACTCCAATATGGTATATAAACAGTTAAATTGGCAATGGCAATCGTAATGTATGCACTTGAAACAAAACGTGTACGAGGTACCAGTAGATTCAGTTCGTGCGGACACCAGTTCGAGCGATTCATTTTATGACACGCTCTCGCAGGTGTCTCCTATATTTTAATTCTATGTTGCCAATGCAACAACGATTCGTATGCTGTTTTGATGACCCTACTACACTAAGCTATTAACTAGCGGTTCTTTTTCTTTATTTTGATAGTAAAAAGTTCGAGCAAAACATTTTATGACACGCTATCGCCTGCAGCTTATACTTTAATTATATATTGCCAAGGCAACGATGTGTATGCTGTTTTGATGACATACTAAGCTATTAACTAGCGGTTGGTTTTTTTTTTTTTTTTTTTTTTTTTTTTTTTTTTTTTTTTTTTTTTAGTCATGTATATAATGCTGATGTTAATTAGCATTGATATCAAAAACAAATTGCAGTAATATGAAAACATTTATACTGAATTAGGAGTAGATTTACAAAGTAAGTATTGATTAAAAAAATGTAATCTAGATATAATGGACTCAGACAGATTAATTGATATATTTATTTTTTTTAAATGTAAAAGACTATGTCCCAACTAATATCCGAGCCCGTGTTAGTTCTGACATTTAATACACTGCAGTCCTCCAATCCTAGTTATATCTCCTGGCTGTTGATTTTCTTAACCTCTACCTATTCTCTCCGTTCTGTTTCCGGTTCCTGTCTATCTGTTCCCAAATCCAACAAACTTGCTGGTGATAAATCTTTCTCTTCCTCTGCTCCAAAACTGTGGAATAATCTTCCTATTTCCATCCGAAATGCTTGTAGTACTCTTAAAAGCTCACTTATTTCCTAAATAATCCTCTTCCTACAATAAACCTTTTCTAAGCGCCTTGTATCCTTTGGCAAAAGGCGCTATATAAATTTCTATATTATTATTATTATTATTATTATTTTCTACAAATTACTTGCGCAAGGTGTAACTCCGTGTATGTATTTAAACCGTTAGTAGCATAAGCGTTATTACCTGATGATGGCGTGAGAGACTTCGAAACATGTTGTTCATAAGTTTCGCATATTTTATTAGATGCATTACTGCATTTGTATCTATTGATTAATCATCATTTCGATTTGTTTTGTAGGCACACGCTCTCGCTGGAAGTCGTAAAGGAAATTAGAATAAAAAGTGCAATACCTGGCAACTTGTGTAAATATTATTAGGCCTATTATTCATATTGTGTCGGGTGGCAAAGGACCTCGGTGGTAAAGTGTCCACATAGCAGTTGGAAGCATCAGGGAACAGCGAACATTTTGCAAGTGGTACGGCCATTATAAGAAATAAGAGCGGAATGCAGTGGTGGCGTGGGGCGTGGCGCTTAACAAATCGGGCTGCTAAACTGCAGATCTTTTACTACTATGCACGGATCAGGATTTAAAGTTATTGGGGTTTGAGTGCATACCCGCCTTATCCCAACCATGTTGGTGAACAACTTTTTTGGCACCTCTGGATGCCCAGAAAACCTGTTGGCAACCTGTGGATCTGCTACTACCCTTTCCCTCGGGGGAAGCCACAATATTTTAAATTAGCAAGATGGAGATAGAGGCTATATCCTCCTCAGCCCCACCATGGTTGAGCTGAGGTGGAAAAATTTAGAAAAAATTTGGCAGCTCCAGACGCCAGAAAGTGGCACATATTTCTAAAGTTAAATGGGGATATTGATACTTACTTCAACCCTAAAATGGTGGGCCGCCTGGTAAGTTCCAACACAACTGCGCTGATTACTAGCCGCAATATGGAATAATAATATAATTTAATTTTATAATTTAATTTGGTGTTCAAGTTGTTCCATAATGTGTTTGATCCAATGATCGGGGTAGTAATGTGAAGCGCTTAGAGGCTTTGTTAAGGCATTAAGCGCTATATAAGAATGACATATTATTATTATTATTATTATTTTTTTTTTTTTAAACACATTTTTTAAAAATATGGTATATCTAGATTTCCAGAAATAGCGGCTAGCAACCTGCAACATATCTACATATTTCAACCTCATGAATGGGGCAGACACAAGATTTAAACCTAATGGAAGTGTACTAAATCTGAGCCGTGTCGTCTCCACCATGGTTAAAAAAAATTACTCCTCTGCCGGGAAATAGGACATGTGGATACTTAGACAAAATGGATGTTTAAATTTAGAATGCAAGTAATCAGGGCCGGTTTGATCCGTATACCTTTTTGTAGTGAATCTACAGTTTAGCCGACTTCAACCCGCAAAAATTTAAGTAGTTAATTGTTATTAAATTTTACACCTCTGAACATTTTCAAAATCTATAATAATTACTAAAATTTAGGATTGTTAAAAAATCTAAAATGTACATAGGCAATACAAAAAGAAGCGCATGGTGGAATTTTATTTAAATCTATAACATAAAAAAACTCAAGATAACGTTTTCCTTTTTCGTAAGCAAAATATACGTATTTGCCTAAATTAATAGTAAACTTGGAATTCAAAAGTAATATACGTAATTTGTATATTGATGGGAATGAATAAGTGAATTGTGAAATATATTTTTTCTGAAATCATTGTACAGAGTACATTGTAAAATAAAATGAAATTCGTCTTTTCTTTACATAATTAATATACTCCCATCTTTTCTTTTCAAACTGTACCATAACATTTATTTCACCTTTATATTGTCAATTAGTCCCTTATCTTCTTTTTCTTCTTTGGTAATTGCAATTAGTAGGTTTTCGTATCCACCATCTTTTAGAGCTACTTGGTTTCTGTTTCCAGATGCCAAAAAGAATAAGGAAAACGCAAAGAACGCTATGTATATGCATCGCACAACCGCCATCTTTGTTTGCCTATGTCGTCGCTTTCGTCAAGTTTATTTCGTTATGTTTATTTCGTTATTAGCATGGAATTTATAAGGCCTATTTTACTTGTATGAAATGTTTATTCGATAGATTTATTATGATTCCAAATAGTTGGGTGACCTGTGGTAAATCAAACGCCTCAGTAGCTCCAAATAATTATAATTTCTGAGCATTCCAGCAGACGCAGGGGTGGAAAAGGGCGCTCACAACCAAGTGTGAAATCATCCTCTGTCATTAAGGAATCGCTCAGTAGGCCGTAAATAAATCAATATAATGTAAACAGTTTTTTGTTATCATTCTCCTATACAAAAAGCTCCACCTCCTGACACCCCGCAAAAATAATTTGGATCCGCCACACAGCCATATAATAGGCCCTACACCAATGGTATTCACAGAAAACCCAACTAATGTTTTGTTAATTCTGCTTTATTTATAATGTTGAAAAAGGTAACAAAAAACTTGTTTACATTATATTACTATGATAACTTGCCTAATTAACCGTAACAATGCTAATAGAATGAAAACAGGTTATTGTTTATTTATTGATATACTATACATTTTCAGAATACGATATATTTTGTCTTAATGAAGAATTTGTTGGAGCCTAGGCCTACGTTTCCTAAATTCAAGACTCCATTTGAATCAAATGTGAAACTATTATTTTTAAGACAAAAAACAATCATCTTGCAGATATAAATCTATCGTTATTTTTTGTTCCACATGGAAGAGTTAATAGGCCTATTATAAAAATGTGTATTTTTCAGTTTAAATCAATATATTGATTTTTTGTGATAGTATTTATTGTTTCAGTCATAAAATTATTGTTACATTTTATATGCACTTAGGTTTTTGTTTTATTAATTATTTGTTATTACTTTTATTATTTTGAAGGATTTAGTGTAATGTGTTTTTCTTTGGCGTTCCTCTTATTTATTTTAAATGTTGATGTTACTATAATATTACGTAAAATCATATCATGTTATGGGCGATAGATGTATATATATATATATAGAGAGAGAGAGAGAGAGAGAGAGAGAGAGAGAGAGAGAGAGAGAGAGAGAGAGAGGAGGGAGAGAGAGGAGGGAGAATATTAACATTATTGGATTCTTGTGTTTGCACTAAAGCCTAAATAAACTTGCAATCAATTACAAGGTCAAATCGTCGTACAACGACAATGTGGACGACAATGTGGGTAGGAAACGTCGATACGTAGATGTAGAACTATGTTCTATTTTATTATTTATATCTTTGAAATATAGTTTTTGCCTTGGCAAATTTTCATAAGTTCGAAAGTGGCGGACAGGAAAACAGAAAAACAGAATAGAAGAAAAAGAAATTGGACTGAAAACAATGGCATTTCCGTTAGTGCAGGAATGGTAA
Organism: Anneissia japonica; assembly: GCF_011630105.1. Classification (NCBI taxonomy): domain Eukaryota; kingdom Metazoa; phylum Echinodermata; class Crinoidea; order Comatulida; family Comatulidae; genus Anneissia; species Anneissia japonica. The sequence continues at coordinate 1,056,264 of NW_022751466.1, forward strand.
AGAAGCTGATAATCTATTTTTATATGGTGAAAACAGGTCATTTTGGGTTGGTCTGGTTGGCCAACACAATATTTTTTTTTATCTGGCCTTACAGTTAAATCTGGTTGGGGGGGGGGGAGTGCGGCACCAAACAAATTTGGGCTAACTGCGGACCTGCTTCCCATATCCACGGATACAGGATTTATAGTTAGTGGGGCCTGAACGCCTCACCATGGTTGGTGAACAACTTTTTTGGCACCTGGATACCCGGAAATATGCTTGTGACCTGTAGAACCGCTAATCCTTTATTTTGATAGTAAAAAGTTCGAGCAAAACATTTTATGACACGCTCTCGCCTGCAGCTTATACTTTAATTATATGTTGCCAAGACAACGATGTGTATGCTGTTTTGATGACATACTAAGCTATTAACTAGCGGTTGCTTTTTTTTTTTTGATAGTCATGTATATAATGCTGATGTTAATTAGCATTGATATCAAAAACAAATTGCAGTAATATGAAAACATTACTGAATTACGAGTAGATTTACAAAGTAAGTATTGATTTTTTTTTTAATGTAATATAGATACAATAGACTCAGACAAATTAATTAATACCTGATGATGACGTGGGAGACGTCGAAACATGTCGTTCATAAGTTTCGCATATTTTATTAGATGCATTACTGCATTTGTATTTATTGATTAATCATCATTTCGATTTTTTAATAAAAACTAGTAGGCACACGCTTTCGCTGGGAGTCGTAAAGGAAATTAGAATAAAAAGTGCAATACCTGGCAACTCGTGTAAATATTATTAGGCCTATTATTCATATTGTGTCGGGTGGCAAAGGGCCTCGGTGGTAAAGTGTCCACATAGCAGTTGGAAGCATCAGGGAACAGTGAACATTTTGCATGTGGTACGGCCATTATAAGAAATAAGAGCGGAATGCAGTGGTGGGGTGGGGCGTGGCGCTTAACAAATCGGGTTGCTAAACTGCAGATCTTTTACTACTATGGACGGATCAGGATTTAAAGTTATTGGGGTTTTAGTGAAACTTTCCCTCGAGGGAAGCCACAATATTTTAAATTAGCATGATGGAGATAGAGACTATACACTCCTCAGCCCGACCATGGTTGAGCTGAGGTGGAAAAATTTAGGGAAAAAAATGGCAGCTCTAGACGCCAGAAAGTGGCACATAATTCTAAAGTTAAATGGGGATATTGATACTTACTTCAACCCTAACATGGTGGGCCGCCTGATGTAAACATATTTTGAAAAAATACGGTATATCTAGATTTCTAGAAATAGCAGCTAGCAACCTGCAACGTATCTACATATTTCAACCCCATGAATGGGGCAGACACAAGATTTAAACTTAACGGAAGTGTACTAGATCCGATCCATGTCGGCTCCACTATGGTTGAAAAAAATGACTCCTCTGCCGGGAAATGGGACATGTGGATACTTTAGACAAAATGGATGTTCTTCACTTTAAGTGGTTTAAATTCAGAATGCAAGTAATCAGGGCCGGTTTGACCCGTATACCTTTGTGTAGTGAATATACAGTTTAGCCGACTTCAACCCCCAAAATTTTAAATAGTTAATTGTTATTAAATTTTACACCCCTAAACATTTTCAAAATCTATAATAATTACTAAAATGTAGGATTGTTAAAAAATCCAAATGTACATAGGCAATACAAAAAGAAGCGCATGGTGGAATTTTATTTAAATCTATAACATAAAAAAGACAATGTGATGCGAACATTAATAATAAATTCATACATTTTATGGGTATCGGTATATATTTATTTTAAAATATTTGAATTGAGAAAAAGCGGTCCGGCCAAAGCCGGTGCGGTTCCGGTTCCGACGGCTCTGGAAAAGTATGTTTTTTTATAACGGGCTGAAAATAAGTCTCGTTCATTGGGGTGGCATTTCCACCCTACACTCAGTACATAAAGAAGCTGTCTCTTATACACATCTAGATGTGTATAAGTATATTAATCATATTGGTCCACGTTCTAAATTCATATAATTGTTCTATGATTATGATGCATATGAACCTATCTTCCCATTCAATGAATTTATGCATATATGAGCCCTACTGCGAATGTACCACAACATTAATTTCACATATCTCACCTTTATATTGTCAATTAGTCCCTTATCTTCTTTTTCTTCTTTGGTAATTGCAATTAGTAGGTTTTCGTATCCGCCATCTTTTAGAGCTATTTGGTTTCTGTTTCCAGATGCCAAAAAGAATAAGGAAAACGCAAAGAACGCTATGCATATGAATCGCACAACCGCCATCTTTGTTTGCTGTCGTCGCTTTCGTCAAGTTTATTTCGTTATGTTTATTTCGTTATTAGCATGGAATTTATAAGGCCTATTTTACTTACATGAAATGTTTATTCGATAGATCTATTATGATTCCAAATAGTCAATTGGGTGAACGCCTCAGTAGCTCCAAATAATTATAATTTCTGTGTGTGTAGTAGTGCATTCCAGCAGACCGACAATGGCGAATCCAGGGGTGGAAAAGGGCGCTCACAACCAAGTGTGAAATCATCTTCTGTCATTAAGGAATCGCTCTGTAGGCCGTAAATAAATCAATATAATGTAAACAGTTTTTTGTTATCATTCTCCTATACAAAAAGCTCCACCCTCCTGACACCCGCAAAAATTTTGATCCGCCACACAGCCATATAATAGGCCCTACGCCAATGGTATTCACAGAAAACCCAACTAATGTTTTGTTAATTCTGCTTTATTTATAATGTTGTAAAAGGTAACAAAAAACTTGTTTACATTATATTACTATGATAATCTGCCTAATTAACCGTAACAATGCTAATAGAATGAAAACAGGTTATTGTTTATTTATTGATATACTATACATTTTCAGAATATGATATATTTTGTCTTAATGAAGAATTTGTTGGAGCCTAGGCCTACTTTACCTAAATTCAAGACTCCATTTGAATCAAATGTGAAACTATTATTTTTAAGACAAAAAACAATCATCTTGCAGATATAAATCTATCGTTATTTTTTGTTCCACATGGAAGAGTTAATAGGCCTATTATAAAAATGTGTATTTTTCAGTTTAAATCAATATATTGATATTTTTGTGATAGTATTTATTGTTTCAGTCATAAAATTATTGTTAAATTTTATATGCACTTAGGTTTTTGTTTTATTAATTATTTGTTATTACTTTTATTATTTTGAAGGATTTAGTGTAATGTGTTTTTCTTTGGCGTTCCTCTTATTTATTTTAAATGTTGATGTTACTATAATAACGTAAAATCATATCATGTTATGGGCGATAGATGTATATATATATATATAGAGAGAGAGAGAGGGGGGGAGGGAGGGAGGGAGAGGGAGAGAGAGAGTATTAACATTATTGGATTCTTGTGTTTGCACTAAAGCCTAAATAAACTTGCAATCAATTACAAGGTAAAATCGTCGTACAACGACAATGTGGGACAGGAAACGTCGATACGTAGATGTAGAATTATGTTCTATTTTATTATTTATTTCTTTGAAATATAGTTTTTGCCTTGGCAAATTTTCATAAGTTCGAAAGTGGCGGACAGGAAAACAGAAAAACAGAATAGAAGAAAAAGAAATTGGACTAAAAACAATGGCATTTCCGTTAGTGCAGGAATGGTAAAGAAGCTGATAATCTATTTTTATATGGTGAAAACAGGTCTCTTGAGATTTTGAGAGAAGTCCTTAATCATTATAAATCATTGAGTGCTGGAGTTGGTACTTCCAGACAATTACAATGCTTTTTATATTAAAACCGGTGTGTAATAACAAAATGAATTTTAGGGTTTCAATTTCAAGATCAATTCGATATACGGTAAGTTTACAAATAAAATTATTCTCGGCCTTTAAACTTAAGCGGGACAATTCCAAAAGCAAAAGTTAGCATAATTGATCAAATTAACCATATACCGGTTAGAAATTAGAAAAATTTTGTGTGGTTCTAATCTTTAAACTAATTGAAAAACTTATTTTCTTTACATTTGTTTCTAGATATTTAACCTATAATTACACATATTAAGGGGACACCTTCGGGGAATAATTAAAGTGAGCCAACAGAGGTAGCCCCTGAATAGTTTAAGTCTATAAGTACAGTACCAAAAATTTAGGCCTACTGGCCTCGCCCTCTCTTTCTCCCGTCGGGAATACGGACGCTCAATAAAGCGCATCAGATCCTACACTCCCCCCGCCCCCTGCCCCCACACACACACACTTTCAACCAATTTCACTGTTCCCTGCTTTCAACCGTCCGTCGCGAAATTCCCCGCGCTACACACCTGAAAACGCCTAGTCTTTGAGATTCAAGTCATTGGTTCACAATTCCTATTTAAATACACCTATACATTCGAGACTGTAGTGTTTAATTGGTTATACTCGTGGAAATGTATATTTCGGCCTACCTTGTGTATTATATATATACCTGTTAAATGTATTGAGGCTCAGATTTTCGTATGATTAGCAATAATTATCAAGGGATGGGAGAAGACTGCTTATTGTGAAAGAGTCATCTTATGATCTAATATTTGCTACTACGGTTTTATGACTAGTCCGAAACCATGCCAAAAAAAAGAAGAAACTGAATTCCGCCATTCCTTTCTACCCTAGGAGCCAGACCAGTTTTTGTATGCACTTTGAGGTGCAGAGAATTTGACAATTTGACTTCAGAAAACAGTTCAGGGTGGTCCAAGAATCATTTTTGCCTTAGTAACACATTTTCAAAATGTGGCGAAAGGTCAGGGTCAAAGGTCATAGCCATAGGATAATATCTTCTAATATCTCCACAACCACATTTGGTGAGAGTTAATATTTTGTGCCAATTTGTTCGGAGCACTTGTGACCTTTGACATGTTTTAAAGTCATAGCAATAAGGTTCTTATATTTCCGCAACCACTTGTGGTACTTGTGGTGTCAATTTGTGCAGAACATTCATGTTTCTCTTTGGTCAGATAAAATAATTTGCTAACAAATGAACGGAAATGCCACAAAGCAATAATCTGGTAATTAAGGCCAAGTGTTTCATTTACCTGTTGATTAATTCCGAGTAGCGTAGTTCGTTCATGGTTTGTTCTGGTATGTATGAATGATATTAGGTAGTACTTTTTTTAATTTAATTTATTCAATATTTACTAAATGTTTAAATATTTAATGTGTATTAAATTCAGCAATGGATGTGGTGGATGGTCACTTTTATAGAATAGAATATTTCAACTTCCCCCTACGTGAGTTTGAAATACCTCTTGAAAACTAAAGAAAGTATTAAAGACGTAGAAATACATGACCTAAGAACAAGCAAATAATTTCATCCTGCTATATATTTGTGTTTTTCTACTGTTAGGTGGGAAGTAAATATTTAATGAATAAAAAAATATATTACATATATTTATATAAACATATACAAATAAAATGCAATTAATTCTCGGAACAAACAAATAAAAAGTTCTTCAAATTCATGTATCCTGCCTACCGTATGTTGACTTAATTGATTGTGTATAAAGCCAGGCTACGGAGAAGAAAAATGTTATATAAATTAGCTGTATAATAATATTATACAGCTGATATAATATTATATCAAAAACATTTTTATCCAGTGCCTGGCTTAAAATATGTCATGAAGGCAGGAGTGAAAATAAATTTGTTTACTTACATCGGTTCAGTGGAATTTTTTTTTTAATCGATTCATTATAAGCATTTTTATTGTTTTACCGTGGAGTCTGGTTTCCACAGAATCGCTACACAGCCGCTACAAAGTTTTCATTGAAATCTTTGCACTGCTTAGATGTACCCGACCCAATCAGGGATGATCCCTGATTCAACCGACCAATCAGCGTTGCCAAAGGAGTCGGCGAGATCGTGTAGCGATTTTTATGGAAACCAGGCTTAATGTATAGTGTAAATGAACTTCCTTCATTGATTTGTTTGCTTATAATGTACGTTATACAGTCACTAATCAAACACAGGACATATTGAACAAATCATTTATATCATTCCTGTTATTTATTCTATGTGCATTTTAAATACGATATTGATTAAACATCGTTATAGAAACGTTGAAGGCGAGTGTACGATTGGTCTGAACCGAGTTCATTAACATTATAGAATGGTAACAGTGAGAAAGGTTTGTGAACAATGTGATCATTGGAATATTTTGTTTACTGCATTTACCAAGCTACATGTAGACCTAAATAAAAAACTAAACAGATTTGCAGTAAGAACGTGATACACATTATTTCACTAGATATGATGTAATTAAACAAAAGCAAATGAAAAATAAACTGAAATCTAAAGTGACCTTTGTTGAAAAATTATTATAATCGTCTTTCAAAATAATATTGTTGTTATTGTTATTGTCTGTTGTCATATCTGGTTTCAAACATTTGTAAGGCTCGTGATGAATCACATGACTATCGGCGATGCAATCACATGATCTGTCTAGTGGATTAAAAGCGGAACCTTCTGGACATCCGTGAAAAGAGAACGCCATAGTACGAATCTAGAAGAAATATTTATGTACGGTATTACTAGAATAATAAGTGGAAAGTGGTGCAAGTACGCTGTGTTATATCTTATAAGTAATAAGTGCTGGGAACTCAGTGGGAAGAATCTAGATATATAAATGTATAATAAATAAGAGAAGGCCTACCTGAGGTTTCTTGACTGAATTTGTCAGGCTACGGCGATGTCGACCATCATACCGAACATCATCCTCCCTTTTTCTTCGCTTTTCCTTACTTATTAAAGTGTACACTGCTGTCAATGTGTAATCTGCTTTTTCTCCTATTGTAAGACACATTAAATTAGAAATGTTCTGAAGTCGTCCCTACTCTATATTCAGAAGAACAAAAATAGATTCACATGCCTACGGTTCAAGTAGACATTCAGTATTGCTAATTGTTAATCAAATCTCGACAGACACTTAAAACAACGATAAATTAAATATCTTTTTGTATATTTATCTATAACTACTATTTCCAACTTCAATGAAAATGTATATATTTTAAGTAGGTAAGTAAAGTTACACTGTGGTTTTAGTAAATAGGCCGATAATTAAAAAATAAGTACTGTACTAAGTAAATCAAAATCAATCAATACATATATGAATAAGTTAGTATTGGTATTGCTTGGCATTTATAGAGTGTATAATATAGAGTATGTGCGCTATGGCAACCCACAAAAAAACCCACAAAAGCATTAAGAGCATTGAGAGGTTGGTCTTAAATCTCTTAAATCTAAATGAATAAGAGATGAAGACATTGAGCAGGTAAATATCCGAGAGCTTGGGGCCAGGAACCATGAAAGATGCAAAAAGATGTCAGAAGGCATGCTGGAGTGAAGAGAGTAGTGTGACTGGTGGTGGGTGAAAGAGTAGGGGGAACAAGTGGTAGTAGTAGAGCATGTATAAGTTCTGAAATGTAAGTAATTGTGTAGAACAAATAAATACGTTAGTAATACAATAAACCCACCAGACAAAGCTCTGTTGGTGAATTCAGACTGGTGTAAAGATTGTTCAAAATCATATTCTTCAAAGTTTATCTGTTGGTCTGGTGTTGGTGGAGTAATGGATTTAATGGAGTATTTCTGAGCCACAGGACCGGAAGTGCGTTTTCTAGGGAGAGCAGCTGTCAAAATAATTTACAATACGTGATATTATACCAACTTAAATCTGGATAATAATATCAACAGATATTATTAACCTCAATAACTTTTAACGAGAAAATGGTGGGCAATTTCTCATACTAATCGATTTATATTTTGAGTGAAAATTACAGCACGACAACCTGGTTCTTAATTCATTTGCTTGAAAGGCCAAATATTTTGATCCCACGGGCCAAAGATAATCTCCAACGAGTTGGAAGCAATCCTTATATATCTGGATAAAACTCATTACGAAGATATTTGAAAGTTTCTTTTGAAATTTCTAATTATACTTTCAATTGTACTAAGCCAGCAGCCGGGTTGGGTCATCAGATTAACAGTCGGTAATCAACTTTGATGGGTGGATTTACCAATAAATTGATCACAGTAAAAAAAAAAAACCTACACGCCTTAGGTCGAATATAGACATTTTCTTTTTCAAGTACAACATTTGTTCGCATCTTTTAGTGCACAAACCTTTTATTATGCCTGTGAAGTAAAGAATGCTATTGACGAATCACACTGTAAACAGAAAAAAAAAATCACATAGACGGAACTTAGCGGCACAAGGAGTCATGTATGACTTAATACATTATTTGTAGGACAATCGAAATGTATTGACGATAAAACCCAATGGACGTATTGCTAACTAAGTTTAGTTGTGTTTACCTCTACGATTTAATAATGAGCTTTGCAATCATTACAATTGTACATATCTATGTTAAAATATTTTTAATTCTCAAGAGGTGCTATATAAAGTTTAGCTGAGCTAATATGAATGCCAATCTTATGCTTAACATACATTATTAATAGTGAGGAAAACAGTGACTTACGTTCGTTTCTGAATTTTAATGAGATAACAAACATCCGAGCATAATTGTCATTCTCTGAAATAGTAAAAACGACAGAATAGATATTTTATATTTTATAAACATTAGATTTATTACATTATTATCATCATAATATTGTAAACATATTCATTATGACAAATAGTCATAATAAAACATTATCTTCCTAAAATGTATTCGAGCACAATTGAAATGCGCTTTACACATGTGTGAAGAGGGACCGGGCTGGCCACCACTCCCCCTCTTTGTAAAGTTTAAAAAGAAAAAAAAAAAAGAAAGAAAGAGAAAGACAGTTGATCATCCAAAACATCTCAGGTTATTTTTTAGCCTCTATAAGACGAAACAATCGTGGGGGAATGCCCGGACCCATAGGGTAGTGTTGTCTCCATCGGCCCCCGCTTTCGTTCCTCCACTTTCGGACATCTCTAGATCCGCCCCTGTTACAACCTTACACCGGTCATGATCTTAAACACATATGAAACTAGTATTCCACTCCTTTTTGTGAGTATTCTTGGCTAGTTCTGAGTATTCTGAGCTAATTAGCCAATTTGGAATTTTAACACTACCAGGTACACACATACCTTTGGGTAGAGAGAGACAACATTAATAAAGTGCCTTGCTTAATTACGCAAGCAAACTGCATAACGAGAATTCGGATACCCCAACCTCATGTTTAAGAGCCCGAACTGCAACGGTCGCGCCATCCACTATCGTATGATAATGAGCAATAAAAATAATAAACGATAATAATCTACCAGCCCAAATTTCATGTGAAGTACCACCACTGTAAATGAACTGTGGGGACGATGTGAATTTATCTTCCCATGAGCAATAGCCCTCTGCATCATCAATCACTTGCAACCAACCGGAATCTAGTTGACATCCTTGGTAGTTGTGATTGATGAAAAAGCGTCTTTTCGCTCTTTTGTTCCTGTAGAACAGAAATAAAACAAATGATAGAATTTATTAAACTTAAAAACTTTAACTAGCACATTTTTTTATCCTAACGTCAACGATCACATCTCTAATCTCAGGCCCGTAGCCAAGGCGGTTTTAAGGGGTTCGGGCGAAACCCCCCCCCCCTTTCAGCGAACCCCCTTTTTGTCAGCAAACCCAAGCCCCCTTAGCCAAAAAAACGAAACCCATTTCCCAATTAATGCAACTTATTACAAAATGGGAGCATTTTTGCACTGTTTATTTGTTGCGATCGATAAAGTCTGATCGTAGAAATCAAAACAAAAGCTGCAGTCAACTGAATGACGTAACCACCAAGACTTCATAATAATTATTAATGAGGGGTTTGTTGCCTACGTTATTTGACCAATAGTGTGCTCCGGAAATTTATTTTATTATTTGCATAATAATTATAGGCCTAGGCCTATGTTTATTTATTTCTCAATATTTCTCATTTAAACAAGATACAGCTTTACATTGTTTATTTTCGCTGTTCAAGTATATTTACATAAACTGGTTCGGTAACTTGTAAATATAACATTTTATCCTTGCACTAATTGTATATATTTCCACTGGAACTTAACATTTTATTATTTTGGTAAAAAAGTAAATTGTAGTGCTGTCAGTTCCTATTGCTTCTTAATTTCTGCAATAAGTAAGATATCTCTTTTAAGCAAAGACCTTTACATTAGTTAATTTTACATACCCCCATATTTTAATATTTAATGTTATTTAGCAATCTCATAAGGTGCAAGGTCTGTATTTAGTACACCTAGTGGGTATTGCTAATATTGTATCCAATATTTTTAGAGATAACATTTCATAGTAGCATACAAGTGTTTTTAACAAAAAAAAGTTTGTTTTACAATAAAAATTTACGTTCTAAATCCTGTATTAGAAAGAAGTAGTCTTCTGTCTTATTTTTTTTATTGTGTAAGAAGTATTTAAATTTACATGAACATACACTTAAATGACATGTACATGCTTTTAAAATCGTATAAATGCTCTGGCTTCGGGGGTTCGCCCCTTTAACCCCACCGGGGCACTTTTGCGGACCCCTGGACCAAACGCCCAGAACCCCTCCCTGAAGTACCCTGGCCACGGGCCTGAATCTCAAATAAATTGTTATAGAAATAATACAATTTAGTGTGACTAAATGTTTAAAACCAACCCCTTGATACTGAAGAATGTTTTCCTGGTTCCAAGAAAGTTGTTATACTGTGAGGTGATAACATGATCCTCAGAAAACCAGTCAATCTTATCTGTCATGCTTCCATTAAATGTCATCTGCCAAACCGATTTGAAGTCATTGTCTAAAAGCATTATTTTTACCTGAAATAAGATAATATGTCCTACAGTACAGATATAGTACAGATATTTAATTCAAATTAACATTTTACTGCGTATTCATCAAAGGATAAACTACACAAATCAGTTGGTAGTCTATGAGTGAGGTACTTACCTGGATAAACCGACCAATTGCCATTGTTCCCTAAACGGAACATTCATTTGAGAAAAAAACAGTCCGACCCAGAGCGCCACGTACGAACCGTCTCCCTAACAATCGTCATTCCCTAGAGATCCAAAAGATCACGGAGAGGGTGAAGAAAGGGAAAGTTATCCTGGTAAGTATCTCACTCATAGACTACCAACATCACGATTGAATTGTGTAGCCTATTTCGTGAATAAACCGACTAATTTCCAGGTTATCAGCGAAAAAGAGGAGACGGGCGTGATCAGAAACCAGAAAACGTACCTACACTGACGGATTAAGAACAGCCGACGCCACGGACGCCTGTGTCGAACAACATCCCGCAAAAAGTAGGCCTTGTCTCCGATCTCTTCACCATGCCGCTGCAAGAATATCGATGAGGAGGATCCCCGAGAAAGAGCGCCCAATAAACCACCGTGCCGCGAACCTCTTGCATGTGGGCAGGCGGAGGCTTGCGAGCCGAAGCATAAGCGGCTTAATGGTCAATGCCACCCTGCAAGCTATGGTATCTACAGAGACAGGCCCATGGGCCCGAGCTGAAGAAACAAACAAATGTGAGGCCGTGCTGGGCAATGGACGCGTGCGGTGAATGTAAAAACGCAAAGCTCTTACAGGGCACTAAACCTTGTCTTCTTGCACCGAAAAGTGCGAGGAAATGGTGGGCATGAAGACAGAAGGAGAATGCCCAAAACGGTCTGATACTTCGCTAGGAAATCAGCTCTGTAAATGGGGCGAGGTCTATAGGAGCGGTCCAGTCCCCAGGCATAAGTCCTTAGATGATAAGAGCGAGATATCCATGCGGAATTTTTGTGGTTTGATCCAGTGGTTCAGCCGCCGCATATTTAGAATTGGGCCATTCCCTGGCGATTTCTTTCGTCAGTAAGAGGGTTGAAATGAACCCCTTGTCTTCGGTAGCCGGAAAAACTTCGACTACAGCCCCCTTCAGTAGAAGGTTTCTTACCCCTGAATAACAGGCCTTCCATCTTCTAGGAGCAGGAATGGGCGTGCTCATCCCTCAACCTCAACCGGAGGTGAAGTTAACTCTATTTAGTTCCCACGGAATATAGTCTGCACTGCAGAATTTAGCTGTCCAGAGACTGTTGTTTCCATTCGTAAGCAAAAATAATCGGCTTTCCCTTACAGGCCCGGCTCCAACGAAGCAACCGGGCTCGATCCTCAGGAATGAGGCCCACCCCTCCCCCTCCGTCGCCGTGCCCTGTGGGTCAGAGGTTCTACCAAACTCGCGAGATAACCCAACATCAGCAGCCATGATTCGTCTGGTTAAGACGGAAAGGAACAGGGTGAGCGGGACGGAGCCGGCGGACCCCACAGGCCAGCCCCAAGCCACCCAGGGAAGGAGTCTCGAATGAGAAACGTAAATGGTCGAGAAGGGTCGGCATCGCCTGGGCAACGAGCTGGTAAAAATCGGAACTGTGAATTAAATCCTCAGCCTCCGAGTCAAGCTGGTCGGACGAGTCGTCCATAGGTGAATCAAGCTGCTCAATAAAGAGCCGCCGCAAAATTAGTCGGGGCCGTGCGCAAAAAATAAATATCGCAAGTCTTCGCTTTGCTGCAAGAGTGACACAATGGGCACTCCTAGTGTCTATCGAGCCTCTCACTCTTTTAATCTAACTTACTAAAATTACAGAGAGCAAAACGTTAATAAAAAAAACCAAGATTTTAAAAACGATAAGGTAAAATGAGGGAATTTGTCAAGCTAGATAAAGTATCAATAATAAGAATGATATTTCTTGTTTACATATCAATATTATTCTATTATGGTCTTATTGAAGTCCTGGCATCAGTTTGTATTTGGTTATAGAGTTAGGCCTACAAATGTGTTTGTCATTGATATGGTTGAGCCCATTTTCTCTCTCAGCGTATATATGGACGTAGGTCCTATAGCATTTTTATATACGTCACCGTGCCATTCGAGTGTTTAAAAACGCATAAACACGCATTGGGTTAAGGGGCAAATACCGTAGTTCTAACTATGCGACTGAACATTTTATTTAATCCGGATTATCTAAAATGTTCTCACCTCTTCAATCAATATACCACTCTCCCATTCTTCAACAAAATGACTTTTAAAAGTTTCAGTTGAGAGGATTCTGTAAGCTTTTGAGTCTAAAGTGTCATCGAGGCTACCATCACTTGTCCATAGATCATACACATCTACTCCTGAACCAGCTTCAACTTTAAATACACTTACATAATCTATTGTTGAAAAAGATAAGGTAGTTTTAATGTCGCTTCTTTGCATAATAAATGAAATGAAAACAAACGGCTACAACAATTGGCCTAAAATTCTTTTTTACAAGCCTAAAACATGCTAATGAAATGCAATTCGTCCCAAAACAATTAGTTCTTCTGCAGAATAAATGCGGATGAAATGCTATACGTCCCAAAACAATTAGTTCTTCTGCAGAATAAATTTCTACTAAGGAATTCAGTGCATAGTTCAAAGTGTCTGTGCTGTATTTAAAGTATCACAAAATTATCTACTAATTTACTTGACCAATACATGATATTTAAGATATTGGATCAATGTATCTAGGAGTTAAAAACAAAATATCAACTATTAAAAGAACTTGCCACTCTGACAGAAAAATGTGAACTTGGCTGAACAATTAGCATTTACATCTACGTACCCATCGGTTCTGTAAACAAAACAAGTTATGTCATTGTGGACATACGAACACACACACACACACCTACATGCATATATTTGTAAAACAATATTTTATCGTATACCGTAGGACCAGTAATATTGATACATTTAGTAACTTCATCACTATTGCCATCAATCACTACCGCCATCAATCACTATCATTATCATCATCATCATCATCATCATCATAAATTAACTTTATCATCATTATGTTGTTTATTGTATATTATCATTGCAGGACCGTATTGTAAAACGGCGGTAATATCTGTTGTTATCCTGCCTAAATACTTTAAATAAATAAATAAATAAAACTTTTTTTTTTTAAATCATCACTGATCACCAATATAAACATACAATCATCATCATCAGCCCAATTTCTGATTCAATATTATTATTACACTATTATAAATATTTATTATACTATAATTATATTATATATTTTTAATTCTCATCATCATTATTAATTTTTATTATCCTTACAGCAGTTCACAATTGCTACTATTACTGTGTGCATAACTTAAGTTTTAAAAAATTGAAAAGAAAGCTTACCGTAATAATTTACATTCTCCAAATTCAACTACGTAAACTGAAAAATATATAAATATATATATTGTTTGTTTTTCAAAAAAATTACGAAATAATACAGAAAACTATGTAATATAGCAGAAAACCTAAACTCCACTCCATATTTTACCAAATTGTATTCTAGTTATTGTAACGTCGTTCAAAAGTTATTCAATTGTCACTTATAATGATATAATAAAATAGATAAACTCATAAGTAACTTGGGACAGTACAATTTTTTTATACAAAGGATTTGTAAAGTTTATGTATTTTAGAACAATGGCGCTTTCAAGCACTTTAACTCAATAAACAATCAATTACCCACAGAACCAACATATGTAGTCATGTGACTCATAATAAAGGTTTTAAGATGAATGTCATTGACGTCCGGAAGATGACCTCCTATAGCATTACAATACTCTTCGGCTTCAACGAATGTCATAGTTGAATTGATGAAGGTTACTTGGGTAGCAAAATCTATTTATAGGCAAAAATAAACTGTGTCACCTCCTTGGTTTTAAGTACTGATTATAGTATTAATATTCTCTAATAATTGAATTGCAGAATAAAACACAGTAGTACTCGTATCTACGATTTTGAAATTCCTAAAAAAAAATATAACTAAACATTTTGAATTTAATGAGTTATTTAGCTAGTAGAATATTCACATAATAGATTACTGCGTCCCTATACAATACAGTAAGATACAAGTAACTTACAAATAACTGAGAAATTTGAAAAACAGCTCAAGGAACAATTGATTTAAGACTCATAATTAAATTTAATATTATGTTAAAACATTTAATAGATTTATTTTAAATAATTTTACTAGATATATTATAAAATATATGGTTATAACATGATACGTCTCCGAGTTTTGGTGCAAATTTAGCCTGGCATTGGGAATTGTGACAAACATCGGGGTTATATTCAAATCTATAATAACATATTTTGTGTTTTTATGCATAGTCATATTTACCATTAAAAGGAAGTACTGTGTCCTAAACAGAGTTATTATTTGGCACGCTTCGACTTACTGTGGTTGTTGATGTAAATATCGCAACGCATTGTGTTGCATGGTTCAGACCGACTCGGTTCACCAGAACATTCGTTGATACTATCAATACATTTTCGTGTGCGTATCCGCACTCCTTCCCCACAGCTCGACGAACACAACGACCATTCTCCCCAAACATCCCATCCTCCTTTATACGCTGAAATATACTGATAGTGTGGATCACTGTACATCGAGAATTCAATTACCTTATGCCAGTTAATATGGCAGCTTTCGATGTATCCTTGTCGAAACATCCCACTAATGTATTCGGGTTCATCGGTCTTAAATGGGTGGGGGACAAGTTTTTGTCCATGGAGAGTTGTATTACGTCCAAGAATGATATCCACAAATGATCGATAAAATTGCTCTTCAAACTCACTTAAGTTAGGAACAGAAACAGGGTTCGATGACGCCAGATACTCATTCAGGTATGACACAAATTGTTTAACAGTGAGACGCGTTCCGTTATTAGTACTGGTTAAAACATGCCGTTTATACGTTTCAAATACAGCAGTGGGCAAGAGAATGCCAGTCGTATCAATTAGGTTGTAGATAAAATTCATTGCAAGATTTAGATTTTCAAAAGGATCAATAAAATTCAGTAGATCCTCTTCCTGTGTGACTACCATCACGTACATAATGTCATCAACCACCTCTGACTGGCAACTATACGCTCCACTTTCACTGTCAATGACTGGTGCAGACTTTGTAATGTTCAAGACAGTGTACAGATCATCATGTAAAAGATTCATCTCCGTGAAGTACTGCAGGCTGGCTAAGAGTTCAAAAACCGTTTTTTTATCGACAATAACCTCTTTAAGTTCCTCTAATGAATAAGATTGTAAGTCATCAACATTGATATCTTGAATTAAAATATAGTTGCATATGTTCAGAAGGAATGCATTGAGGTTGCGGAACCGCAAGAAATATGCTAACTGTTGTCTGCTTATATCTATCCAGAGTGCAGTGTATTCCATCATATACTGCCTAGGATCATGAACATTGACGAATGAAGAGCAAGTAAGCATTAGCGGATCTGTTTCACCAAGGTACGAGATTAAGTTGTTGCTGTTCATGGAAAAAGCTGAATAGAAAGTTCTGAAGATTGTATTACTGGTGTCTTGTACATTTCCTGCGTAGAAGGTTGAGTTTAGGATGAAATGGTCTAAGACGTCGTTTGGGTCATTTGTTATTATGACAGGAATGACTGATGCCGAGTTACGAACCATAATAAAATAAGGAGTTGATAAAAATTCGTCCTTAGTTTCTAGCAGATTAAAGTTTTTGGACTGTAGGGTGTCACCTCTAGTGCCACCAGCAGGAGGACTTCTAATAAAGGAGTATAAGTTTGGCGTCTCTTGGGTGTGGACAAAATTAGTTGTAGTAAGAGTCTCAACTGCAACATAAACAATTTTTTTTAATTATGGAGTTTGAAGTTATCAATATTATCAATGAATTTTATGTTATTACATCACAAAATAGACAGCCATCTCTTCATTTTCTATTGGTGTATGCCAACAAAACATTTTACTACCACGATTTAAAGCTGTGCTGTAAATAATATTACAATGTACAGCAACTTCTTATTTTATCAGACTAGGTTCAGAGCAGAATATATTCTAAAAGAATGAGATTTAACAGTTTAATGATCAAAAGTCAATGGTCATGTACTTTGATAGAGCCTTCCACAGTAGAAACCGTCTCAAGGCGCTTTTAGCCATAATGATGCTAAAAATGTAATTAGGAAATATCAGCAAAGATAATGAAGACAAGGATTAGATAATCAAGTCAAAAACAATTATCTGCAAG
Organism: Anneissia japonica; assembly: GCF_011630105.1. Taxonomy (NCBI): domain Eukaryota; kingdom Metazoa; phylum Echinodermata; class Crinoidea; order Comatulida; family Comatulidae; genus Anneissia; species Anneissia japonica. The sequence continues at coordinate 1,073,329 of NW_022751466.1, forward strand.
GCACCACCCGGTAAAATAATGGAATGCCTTATAAATGTAACACTGCAGCATAATTATATGTTAAATAATTAATCAATCAACTGAATATTAAAATATATGTATACAATACCAGGAAAATAGAGATGCTCTATAAATATTGCAAATATATCAGCAGATTGTGATGATCCTGAAAGAAGCACAAAATTGGAAAACACTTTTTAAAATAAGTTGAATATAAGGGTTCTCAATGCAAAGCACAACAAACTTTTAATTTGAAAACGCAGCGCTGTAGTAACAATCTCTGAATTGCGTAACGTTCGAGTCAAATTTACATAGTATTTATTTACCGGCCCAATTTGTTTTACATTGCAAAAAAATGATATGCTGTTAGTATTTGTTAACAGTCAAAAAAGCTTTAATTTAATTTTTTTTTTTTAAAGGGCAAACAGGCGTTCACTTTAAATGAACACACTTTGAAATAGAACTTCAAACCTATTTGCCACCGGTGGTGTGTTCTCTTAGGTGCGTAGAGGAACTGTGGTGAGTCACCGGCTGAATTTTCCCATGCGCAAGGACCTCGGCCGTCAACAACTACAAACCATCCTCTGTCATTGTTACATCCTCCATAAGACTTATTAATGAACCATCGTCTATGGAGGTCAGCCCTTGAATGTCTAAAATAAAATGCAGCAAAAGACAACTAAAACAGTGTCATTACTGATAAAAAGTTGTATGCCCGCTACAATGCATAGGAAAGTACCCAGGCTTGGGAAAGGAGTGAAAGAGATCATGATGGTAGTTTTAAAAATTTTTTCCATCTAGTATTTGAAATGAAATCTGTTAATGATACATCACTAAACTGCATTTTATAGCTGAAAATATAACATACTATAACGTGTCCAATAATCATCAGTGGCGGATCTAGAGCGGTTCACCACAATTTGTATTTACTGCCAACAGATTACTTATTTTATGCTTACTAGCATCAATTCGTATCATAATTGGTTAAAGAGCATTTTCTTTACCACCTCAGTAACTTTGTGTAAACCAAGTATTGAGGAGAGTAAATTATGTTGTCTATTGTTTATAGCTGGTGTTTGAAACGCTTTCACTCACACTCCCCACCTTCTAGCATGCATCAAAATCTTAGTTCAAATTCAAGTTCGATCAATTATTAATATCCCTCTGATCATTCTAACAAATTAAAAATACATTTTAAAGGTTTATATTTTTAATATTTGTTTACAATTAATTTATAGAAATGTGTGTTTTATTATAGAACAATACTTTAGGCGTAGTAATTTAATATGACATACCCAGAAATAGAAAAAAAGTTAAAAAATATTCCAGATTTTAAATCTGAAAACGAAGAGTCCAGAATACGATCCTGTGAAAACCAGTTTTCGGCATTCGAACCATCTGCATCAAATGTCAAAAACATTACCTCCTCTTCTGAGGTGTATAAGGCAACTTTTACCTAAAATATTCATCAAGATCATAAATAATTATAAACATGCTCTACATCTATATGCAAAACGATTGTTCATATATTGGAAAGCTGTATTTCTAAAGATATTGATTTTAAAAAATACAGAGCTCACTTCTGTCAATTTTAAAGGCAATTTAAAATGTACAATCATCAATGACGTTGCAATAAATTTGTTGTATTATATTATTTAAGACCTGTGCAATCTACATAATAATTAAAAACCGATTTGGCCTGACTCGGACTAGTGAACAAATTATTTTCATCTAACTTCGAATTATGCTATCTTTGAAAAAAAAATAAATTCAGGTTTTTTGTTACTAAACGGGGTTTGATAAAATATGAGACTTGCTGATAAATTTCAATATGACATCTATTTTTTTAAATGATGATCAAAATGATTGATCCATAACATAAAATCACATGGTAAATGATCTGAGATAATTATCCCAGCAGCGCTGTTGATGTAATTTTTTTGAAAGTTGCAATACAGGGAAGTATCTAATGTTGTGATCTTAGGAAAGTTGGGAAAGTTGTTTTTTTTTGGGGGGGGGGGGGGCGAGAAAAAACGCTTAGTGGAAGCTAAGGCATCAGCATTACGATTGGAAGTCCTCCTTTTCTTTTGCTACATTTATTACATGCTACATGCTACAGCTCATTATTAAAGTCATGATAATTGTATATAAATAGTTATATATAATTATTTCCTATTTTTATTATTTTCTTATTTAAAATGTGACCATCCAAACAAAGGACCTTTTGTATAAGATGAAGCAAGACTGATACCTTCGTTGCTTTCATTTTTACATCACCCTAATACCATTGAAACCATATCACAATTCAAGGCGAAAAAAACCACTTACTGTTCTAACTTGGAGTATATTCCAATTATCTACTATAGAGTTTTTATAATGTCCGGCAAATGATGTGTCCAGCACTTGAGCGTTGGGGTCCATTTCATTCAAACCACCTTCATTCACCCAAGTGTCATAAACACTGCGCTGACTGATTCCTGCTGTTGCCTTCATCACAAGCGTCCATTCTGTAAATAATCAAAAAGTTCAAATTACCACATGATAGACATAATTGAGACTCAGTAATTCAAATAGAGTAGCAATTTTGAGAATAAATATGAATGGAACATCTTAATCACCAAGCTACAGGTGTTCTTTAGAAAATGGAAATACAACCTTAATCATTACAGAGAACTGTTAATTTAAATTTTGTTTTTAGAACAAATTCAAATCCGGGACCCTGAGATTTAAAGGTAGGCAAAGCTGTAGTACAAAGCTGTGAATGCAAGATAAATAACTTCGAGCTGAAGTAAAAATGCAATGGAGAAAAGCTTAAAATAGTTACTAACGGAATCCATCTTCATCTTCGTGATAAATCTCATCATCTGCCTGACTGCTTTCAGCATCGTCATATATCTCACCATCTTTATTTTCTGGAAATCATATTGTTTAAAGAATTAAAAATTGTGTATATATTCATAAAACAATTTGCATTTTACAAAATAGTTGATAATAATAATTATTCAACGATTCTACTTCTTTTTATGCACGTCTCATGGAATAAAATATACTTATACATAGTTTCATATTTTGCAATGAAATATACCATTAGTCACAAATCTACAAGTACGGTAGGAATATTAACAGTAACTCAATTCTAAACTCTAGGATTATTCTACTCGGATTAAATCAAATTTCTATCAATTCATTTTGCAAAATCAAATCAAATCAATTTTATTCAAAAATATCGTCTTTGTATGTACGACATAGAATAGGAACAACATGGCTACAACTAAAATTAAATAACAAACAAAATTAACCTAATCTATATTACAAAAAAGCAAATTGATAAAGATGAATTTTGTAAAATTGTGGACTGTTGGTTCTGATGATTTTACATCTGATTTGCAGACCCTATGTTGCACATTTATTACTTGTAATCAAATTTGTATCAATTCATTTTGCAAAATCAAATAAAATCAATTTTATTCAAAAATATCGTCTTTGTATGTACGACATAAAATAAGAACATGGTTACAACTAAAATTAAATAACAAACAAAATTAACCTAATCTATATTACAAAAAAAGCAAATTGATAAAGATGAATCTGGTAAAATTGTGGACTGTTGGTTCTGATGATTTTACATCTGATTTGCAGACCCCATGTTGCACAATTATTACCTGAAATCAAATTTGTATCAATTCATTTTGCAAAATCAAATTAAATCAATTTTATTCAAAAATATTGTCTTTGTATGTACTACATAAAATAAGAACTACATGGTTACAACTAAAATTAAATAACAAACAAAATTAAACTAATCTATATTACAAAAAAGCAAATTGATAAAGATGAATTTGGTAAAATTGCGAACTGTTGGTTCTGATGATTTTACATCTGATTTGCAGACCCTATGTTATTACCTGATGCTGCCTGTGACTTAATGACGACAGGGTCTGTGACTGGGTCATAGTCAAGCTCAAAACTGCTAGAGACAAATCCTGTATAACGATCATCCTCATCCGCAGCTAGACATCCCTATGGACACAAAAACATGCCTGTGCAAATCAACGTGAATACATAATCAAAGAATTACAGATGAAATGTAGCTGTGTGGTTAAGATGCTTGCCTTCCGATAGCAGGGTCCTGTATTCAACTCCTTTCACGTTGACATGATATTTATTCTCATGCACAAAAACAATAATATGTAGCCTATGCTCTGACACTGCTGGACATACTTCTAATTCGATGGTTAAACTTGGGTGTGTTGTTGACGGTTTTGTTAGAAGGGAACAATATTAAATTGTCCTTTATGTATCATAAACACTAAATAGAAATAACTACTGTTCTGTTGCAGAAAATAAAATGAAATAGAATTTTATTTAAATTATGTTAAATAATTTTAAAAAAAACCATGATAGCACTCGAATTTTAGATATATATTAATGCTAGTGCTAAAACTTGCAAATACGAGGGACATTATTTTAGGAAAATTTCCATTGAATAAAGAGAGATCGTCTCCACTCCTACTTTATAGAAAGACTATAATTGTTAATGTTAATTGTTGAACATATATATTAACACTTACTCTAGTTGACTCTGAATTATCCTCTCCAATGCACACCATAAACAGTGACATCTCAAGAATGTAGTTATCACGTAAATATGCAGGTGAGAAGTTTACAGCAAGTGTGATGTTCTCTTCATGCTTAACACCTGTACCACCCCTCAAATCCTCACCTTTATCATTGGATAGTTGGATGACATTTAGCTGGAATTGAAAACAAAAGGTAAATTAATTCATTCGTATGATCAGCTAAGTTATTTCCGATTAAGAATTTAAGGATAGAAACTGATGGTAATTTCGGGTTTTGTAAGTAAGTTAAGTTGGTTTTTGAATTAAATGCTCAATTTTAAGTAAATGTATCCTAGAAATACTTACGGTAATTTGCTCTTGTTCTTCATCGACGACTGTAAAAACTGTTTGTAAAGTGACATCCGCTGATAGATACCAGGGATCAATATCGAGTAACTCACAACCTGTAAGTAAAAATAATGATGGATTGTACGTATGAGGGACACAAGGTGACATGTATTTCATGATACCATGGTTTGAACGTCCGTTCATAAGAAATTCTTTCGGAAGCATGAACACAAGGGGCATGATGGAGTATGTCCATAAAAATTAGTACATATTAAACGTCGGTACTTTATGGGCAGGTTTTACGTTAAAAAAACAAAAAACAAAAAAACAAAAAAAAAAAACCAAACAAAACAAAACAAAAAATGTAATTGCAAATAGATGATATTCATAACTTGTATCATGATTGAGTGAGCGAATTCTGCATAAAGATTTGTGCATTGTAAAACTGTCAAAAGGGCCGAAAAAAATGAAAATTGTAACTGTTGTAAATATGAGAATACTCAATGAGTTTCATATTTATTCACTTTAGGAAACATAGATAAGTATAAAACAGAAAATTATTGAAAAAAAAAGAGACAATGGAAAAAAGGTGGGTTATCCCCACAAAAGAGAAAAAAAAATAATAGTCTTTACGCCACAAGATTACAGTAAACAGAAAAGGCAGAATAGTGAAGTAGATATCAGGGATTGAAGCAGTTAAAATAATTACCAAAAAGGAAAGTGAACAAATTAGTATAAACTAGTAGTTTGAAAGGGATACATTAGTGGCATTACTCAATGAAGACAATATGATATCTGGTAGGATCCAGTTGGTGTCTCTGATGATGGAATCCCCTAGCATGATGTATGTTTATCATACTCACTACGTCCGGTAATGGATCGTGCTCAGTGATTTGTCGGTTGTGTCGTGGGGTTTCATTGTATTGTTTCCAATTCCAATTGGCAGTATTTTCCATTTCAACAATATTGGTTTGACTGTCTACTGTCTATCTATTTTAATACCTCTATGATATATCCAATCACTTTATTATCTCATGTTTTCGTGCATTAGTTCGTAAAGTCTACATGGAATACCTTTAAAGATGTATGAAGAAACCACTACCGTTTTCATCTCTCTTTTTTTTTTTCTTTTCTTTTTTTTTTGTTTGGCGGCGACGGGCCGGTTAGTTTAGGCTTATGTTAACCGATTTTCCATGAATGCATCGTTATTTCGCCTGACTGTGTTGTCATTACAACAATACACACGACATAGCATCTATTATGCTAATTAGTACACCTGTCGTTAGCAGTTTGTGTTAGCGTTCCCTTCCTTTTCCTTGATGAGACGACTCGCTTGTTTCTCCTTCTTGTGGTAGAGCATGGTGGGCATTGAGTTTTGTTCTTATTTATAGATGACTCAGAGGGTGATTCCGAAGCAACTCAATGACTATTTAAAAAATCACCTACGTATAACCAAATGTTTGATGCCGGTAAAGGTGGCTATTGACTGTCAGAATGGTTGTATTAAACACAATTTTTGGAGATTCATTTATTGCACTGTGAGCAACCTGAAATGCACTGTCAGCTATCCAAAAGTTAAATATTTACCTAGATAAATGCGCAGCATTAACACTATTATATACATGCATATATATATATATATATATATACATACATATATATATATATACATATATATATATAATATATATAAAATAGAAATTATCCTCGAGGAGCCATCGAAAATGCTATGAAAAAAAGTTTAGTTTTGACCTTTCTTTTCACTTGTTCACGCTGTTTATTCTCATCTCACCTAGCCTATTGTTTCTAATCATGCTTACATGAAATTCTCAATTTATACTATCTGGCTTTTTCTACCCTCACTCATTCGCCACTGAGGACGGACTAGTGTTGTCCGAAAGCTCTGGTTCTATTTCTGGCTGTTCACTTACGTTTACTTTTTATCTGTTGCTTATCATATTTGCATATTTACCGAGATGAAGCCATTGTTTACCACAGCATTGTAGGTTTTCAGTATTTTTCCTTTTAATCTATATAATATATATATATACATATATATATACATATATATAAAGCAATGAAACAACTTCTTGTTGATGAAGAACAAGGAAATATCCGATTTACAAATAAAATAGTGTTCTATACTGAAGTTATGCATACAGACATTTACTAAACAAAATGTAGACTTACAAACTGATGTATAACATCAATGGCATTTCCCTTTGTACGAGGTACATATTCAATCGAGTTGTTTTTAAATGACAGCATAATTGATTCGCCGTTAGTGATCCGAGTTGAAATTCCCATCGTCAAATAAGTTTTGGCTGGATTTGGAGAACCATTTTCATAAACGGCATCCACAATACCAAAATCAAAGAAAACAGTGATTAGGCCGACTCTGTCTGTAATTCTGGCATCTCCGAATGTTATAAAACTACAGAGAGAAGAATAGTATACTATACAACTCAGACATAGAATTTTGTATGCAAAGCATTTGTACCACTAATCAATCCTCAATAATTTAACTGCAGTTAAAATAACTTTCACATACTTTAATATAGCATATCTCGACAGTCGCCAAAACAGTCTAAAATGTGTCTGCACATACGCCAATTGCAGTTTGGTTCCCAGTTCAGGTGACCAGTTAGGTAAGATGGGACGTACATTACTGGCATACAATAATGACTGGTACTGAATCTCTTCATCAAATATATCAAAATGCCATGCATTTGTCCCATCCTTTTCCTGGCAATTCAGTAGTGTACTTAAATCACCATTGAATGTAATCTATAACACAAACAAAATATTTAATTTAATGTCCAACAATTAATATTAGAATATATTTTTTAACTTCCATGTACATGAATGACGTATTGTGGTTAAATTTTGAGCATAAACGCAGAAAAGGTAAAATAAACAGTTTCTATTAACTATTAAGCAATTTTAATGACAAGATAGAATCTAGTAAAAAATTAAAATAAAAAATAAATAAGTTCTGGTAGGCCTATTAATCTTATGTTGAAGTATACAAAACATTTAAGATCATAAACATTAAGTAAAAACAATTAACGTATTTTGCTGTATTGTTTCATTACAAATGATGGGAAAAATGCTTTTAAAGATATATTAAAAGATATATTATGTTTGTATTCCAATTTCTGTTAAAATAATAAATGTTGTAATTGTATTGTATTTTGGATAATGTGGTTTTAAAAACGTATTGAGACAATAATTATTTTGAAAGGCACTATTGTGTTAAAGGTCATGAGTCAAAAAACCTATATGCATATGGACCGCAATTAATAAATCACAGAAGTTTTGAAAGTCATTATAAGGGAGAAGCTATAATTTTTACTAACTTTGTTTTTTCTTTGGTTGTTTTCTGTCACGTTTCCTCTAACAAAAGAATTGTATAAGTCTTTCTCTCCACTTTCAGTTGACGAGATAAAGTATTCATCATCGAAGTAGTCGTCGTCCCAGTCTGCATCTCTGAAGATACTAGAACAAGTACCAGTGCGACTGGAACGGAGACTACCATTGATAAGGATGATTGGTAATTGACCATGGTAGTTTAAAGGTTGAAAGTCAAGTACCCACAATTCATCAATACCTTAAATAAAGGAAACTAGTAAGTACGAAAGGTGTCATCTTGTATATGAGTGTAAATATTATATGGCAGGTAAACAGCTGGCATTTGGAAGCCTAGGTATACAAAGAAAGAATAGTGGATAGTGAGTCGAAGCCAAATTAGGACACTGTACTCTAATCAGGGGTTAAACAAAATAAATGCTAGTTCTCTTTTGGTAATGTCTATTTTTAATGATACAGGTAGTACATCTTTGAATTCCATACTATAAACAGTGACAGATCCAAAAAAAATCGAAATAGAGGGGTCCAGGGAGAGACTTTCACCGATAGAAGGTTTAGACCACCCCAGCCCCAACCCTGGTTGGTGAAGACTAAATTTAGCAGCCACGAGGAACATTGTTTAATTATTCATCAGAATAATTAGTTCGTCGTCAGCAAAACTTTACGCATGCAGGGGTGGCGCCAGGATTTACCCGACGGGGGGGGGGGGCGATTCCCCGATAAAGGGTCAGATTTCCCCGAGGAAAGCAAAGTGGGCGTGGTCGAGCTTTGATTAAAAGGCTTCGAAAGCGGTCCAGGGGCTAAGCCCCCGAAAATTTGGGAAATTTAGGGGTTTCAAATGCTTATTTAATCGATTTTAGAGTCCAATATGTAGAAAATATACATAATTTTGTTTTTTCCCCGACGAATTGTGCTTTTTCTCCCCGACGGGGGGGGTCCAGCTCTCCCCGACGGGGGCCCTGCCCCCTCCCCGACGGGAGAGCTCCTGAGGGCAGAGGCGTGACAGGCGGGGTAGTAGGGGGAGACTGCCTCCCGAAGAAAAGGAAAGTAAAAAAAGAAAAGGAAAAGAGAAAAGAAAAAAAGACAAGAATAAAAAGAAAGATATCATATGATCAGATATCACAACACCCTGAACCCCCTTCTCCAATTCAAAAAATTTCCACAGAGATAGAGCGAAATAGTTGTAGTAATAGGCCTACATGTCTGATGTAAATTAGATACGCAGTCTGTGGTTTTGTAGCGTCTTTGACCAATTAGTTTAATCCACTACAAAGTACGCTTTTAATTAATGTTTAGTCAATAATGTGCATGTTCATCGATCGATTAATTGTTGGGTTGATTGGCAATAGTTGTAAATGTATAAATAGTTATTAAATCAATAACACTTTTGAGATATGGCAACGGTAATATGATCATACTATTTATTATTCCCTGTTAGTTCTAATGCAATACAAAAAATATCACTAGTTTGATGTCGTATGACGACCTCAAACCACTGATATTCGTATTGCATAAACAAACAGGGCAGGGAATAACGAAATTTATCATTCAGGAGACATGAATATCATCTATTTATATCCAAAATTAAGAAAAACCTGTAGACCTGTAGACGATACTTAGTTTTAAAAAAAATCAATAAAACCAAAATGTGAAGGTAAATGGAATGAGATATTTACAGGTAATAATATTGATTGGGAGAAAGTATGGACAAAACAAGTTAAAGAGATAAAGATTCCAAAAATAGCTGAATTTAACTTCAAATTATTGCATAGAATTTTGCCAACTAAGAAAAGGTTATATCAATGGAAATTAGATGATTCACCATTGTGTGTACATTGTGCAACGATTGCTGATTGCTGAACGCATGTTAATGACGTGCAAATGTCTAGGAAACTATTTGAATAATGTTGCATCTATATTTAAAATTAAGATTAATATTACTTTCAAAAATGTTGTATTAGGTATAGCAAAACAAAACAACATCACAAATGAATTAATTGCAAAAGCAGCTTATACAATTTATACAAACTGGTTATACCCAGTAACAACAGATCCATGGGTCTTATTTTGCAAATTTAATTCAAGTGTGAAAAGTCAATATGATATTGAAGCTAGAATACATTCAGATGATAAACATAGGCAAAGATGAATTGATATACGCACTCAATAAACAAAAAACAAAAAATTATTAGGCATCAGTATGGTTTCTAGCAATATTGTTAATGTAAAGTGTTCAAACTACATACTGTACACCTTTATAAACGACTGTACTGTATAAACAAATGGTTTTATTTTATTCCCAAGCCGACTGTGGTTCGATGAACTGATTCATGGATTGATTATTGTTTGTTAATTCATGAAATATTATTATTGATATATTCCAATTTCAATATGGGATAATTACTTTTTCATAGCATTCTGCACATCTTGGATTGTAATAATGAGCCATAAAGAAATAAGAGTACCAATCCGATCATTGATGAACTGTAATCATGTATATGTATGTATGCATGTTTATGTATATAATATATGTATGTGTGTGTATGTATGTGTGTGTGTGTATGTATGTGTGTGTATGTATGTATGTATGT
>NW_022751466.1:1085001-1115689 GCF_011630105.1 Anneissia japonica
GCAGAAATTTTAACCCTAAAAAATGCGCGCGAAGCACGCCAAAAAAATTATGAGTTTTAAGAGAATTGATTAAAAAAATCCTGTCAAAAAATCCCTAAAATGTGCAAATTTTAGTGAAAAGTTGGCCTAATCTGACAAATGCGCACGAAGCGCGGGAATTGGGTATATTTTTAGGCAATTTCAAGGGTGAAAACAGCATCTTATCTTCTTCCCCCTTTCTCAATTTTCCCAGAGGGGTTAAACATTTTGGCAAGATTTTACTCAGGGTTGCGTTTTCACCTCTACTCCCGCTGGTTACACCACTTGGTTCTAAGTTAATTGAACACATAATAGTCCCAACTCAAGGAGAAAGAAAATTTAAGGTAGAACGTTTTATCATAAAAGAAGGGCTCATTGGTCCATTCTAAAATGTGAAAATACAGTAATAATTCTTTGCATGCGTATTGATGATGAAAGAATATGGTTGTCATAAATAAAACCATAATGAAAATGCTTATATTTAGTTTCAAACACACGTGTGTATGTGTAGGCCTAATATATTATATATATTCCGTTAAGATATGTCGTATTGTTCTCTATATTGGGGGGAGGGGGAGGGTCATAAACACACCGGGTCATAAATTATCAACCGGGAAAATTATTACCTTTTCCCCCTCCCGAGCCAAATGGCCGAGCAGTTAAGGCAGGGGCACCGTGATCATAGCCAATAATATCGGCATAGTTTCGCGGCCGGCTCGCTCCTATGGTTCTGGTGGTGGAACAAGTCTTCTCGGATAAGGACTATAAACCGTAGGCCCAGTGTACACAAATGCTTATGTGCACTTTAAAGAACCCAGTACATCCTTCGAGATGAGTAAGGGGTTACCCCGGTGTATTGGTTCACCCGGCCGCTGTCGTGGACTGTTTTATGTGAACTGGGCCCTCTGGGAGAACAGTAATTTGTTACTGAAGAGGAAACCCAGTATAAAGAACAAATAAATTTTAAAAAATACATTTAAAAAAAAGACCCCTGTTACGCGCCTGTTTCTCATGTCTTTGCCTTCTTCTTTTCTTGCATATCTTATTATAGTACAAACATTTTCATTGTTATATCTTTTGCAAAAATGATGGTAATTAAATGTTGAATTGAATTAAAGTACAATATTCATGTTATTACAGCCAGCGTAGACATGTGTACAGTTCTAGGTGTGGAAGGGGTAACGGGAAAGTGGGGATATGCACCTAATAACTTTGTAACAGACCGAATGGTATTAGCAACAACATAATATTAGGCCTAGAATAGAAGCAAGTATTGTATAAAGGGCTTAGGGTAGCCTTAATTGTCATATGGCAAAATAATGAATACATAATACAGCAATAAAGAAGTGAATAAAAATAAGAATAGGCCTACTAATTATTTCTGTGACTTTTTTTCTTAATGAATTTGATAAGTTTCATTTAAAAAAATATTATTCATCATGATCAACGTCATAATAATAATAATAATACTTAATACTATTCTTATAATAGACGATTTTTTTTGTCTAATTTGTGATTACCAAAATTTTACTTTGATCACAATGCTTTGCTATGGAGCTTGACGATTAAATGAATAAGCATAGCATACTACTCACCTATAGTATCCTCGACAACCACTTCCAATGTAGTGATGTCATTAACCATCGAAAACTGCTCAATTCCCACATCACCCATGGTCTCAAAGTTGTTATCCACAGTCTTATCAGATAATTCATTTCCAAATCGTATCGATTCTCCCTCTTTGAAGTACAAAATTAGCAAAAATAATATAAATCTACTATACATGGTTGCAACATTAAGCTTGGATTTGTTTCAGTTTCACTTCAACGCAAAGGGTTTTGTGTGAAGTGGTTGAGCTGACAGGTACGGTATGCCACATTATTTGGGAAATGCAGTATGCAAATTTTGGAATCAAAACAAAGACATCGTCGATTTGTATTGAAATACCAATAATATTACCAGTACATTATTTTAAACAACTTTCCTGTAACTTCTGGGCCGGTGGAAAGTAAAATTGCTTATAATGGCCCAATTTCAAACAAGACTGTAACTGCTTTTGGTGGCGTACTGGTGCATGAGAGTTCGAAGACGGTAGGATGAAATAATGATATTAATGTTAATTGGTTTATATTTTCTATATTATTGTTGTATTTGTGTCTAATTTTAAATACTTGTTTATTATAATGACGCACCGTTCACTTCAAATGTGTGTTACCCGCCTGATGGTGTATATCTAAATAAATGATAAATAAATAAATGCTTCCTGTAACTTAAATCTAAATGAATGATAGGCCTAATGAATAATTTATCAATAAAACGCAAAATATAAAACCAAACTACAAACGATATTTAACGCATTACTCCAACTATAACATATCTAAAACATCAATTATTATTATTACTATTATAATAATTATTATTATTATAATTATAATAATAATTATTATTATTATTATAATTATTATTATTATTTATTATTACTTATTATTTATTATTACTACTACTACTACTACTATTGTCTAATGATTTTTGCTGTCACAATATTATATTAAGCCATAATATTTCTCTGTAGTGGGATGAATAAGTCTCATTGTATCCTTGTATCCTTGTATTGTTGTTCACAGATGTGTGTTCAGAATCCATTCAACATCCAACATACATTCAACTATGCCAGCTTTCAACTCTCTTATGCCGATAACAGGGGCATATTTAGGGGCGACCCGGCACCTCCTTTTGGAAAGTAAAAAAAAAAGAAGTGACAGAAAGAAAGAGAAATTATTGATCCCCCAAAACGCTTCCCAGAGATTATTTCCAGAAGTCTAGAAAACAATTTCGCGGTAGTGTTGTCCCTCGATCGCCACCCCCCACCCCTCCCTCCCCATCTCCGACATCTCTGGATCCGTCACTGTAAAATGTCACTGCACCATGCTACTGACTCTCGATACTTCATACATAATTTTGCAATATTTGAACAATATACGATGACTATAAACTTAAGTTGTTATCTTTATTGATTTCCATTAAATAATAATACATCTCTATCCCCAGTATTTTGTTTTATTATTATTACAGAAGTTCATCAATTATTGTTTATATTACACAAGAGCAGTTTGAATTAACAATCATAATCGATTGAATATAGACCTATTGAAAATAAGGAAAATTTCATGTTAAAATACATGTGACCATTATGTGATATTAGTACATTTAGTTCATTTTGTCGATTAGTCAAATTCCAATATATATTTTCTACTTATCAAACGATTTATTTCTGAGCTTTTAATTTCAAAATTAATAAATTGGGATTTCTCAACATCCCATTTTTTAAGAATATGGAATGTCATATAAGTGTAGCTTACCTTTAAAAAGATTCTATACATCTGTACAATTCACTGATATTATGAATGAAGTTATTTTATTTGTGTTATTTTGTATACGCAATGAGATGCTATAACTGCACTAAAGCAAAAATAGGCTCCCAGTGGGAGCGTGTGTCTAATACCCCATACTGCCTTACTGTGTTATGTTTACTAATAAAGTATCCACATGGGATTCAGTTATCAGGAAATGTGTGCTGTTTTATTTTTTGTATGAATTTTGTACAGTAATAAGGTACTTAAGATGACACCTGACCCATCATGCACCTCCACCGGATTTACCCTTCAGCCATCTTTAACTGCCAGACAACAACATAGTTTCTTTGCCCCCGAGGGGCATAGACACAACAATTGGCAATCCTGACCAAGTTTAGGACGCCCTTCACAGACAGATAATTGTGAAGAGGGTAAATTCATATATTGAAACCAATAATATATACGTACTGTACTGTACTTGCAACGTTTTGATCTACTACCAATACGTTTACATCTTGCAAAAGACTATTCATTCCGTCACTGCAAGGTTTAGATGTCTGTGCTGCAGAAGACTCCAGGAAATTGCTTTTCTAAGACTAGACCATTTCGATTACGTGTATGTGTATGTGTGTGTGTGCGTGTGTGTGATATTTACTACATAATGAAGGGGAAAAAAATATCAACGATAATAGCAATTTATCCAAATAGGCAAGTGCAAATCTTTAATTTAAAATTGAAAATTCTCTACAGTTTTCGTCTAATATATCTTCTTTCTTTTCATACAGACGTTCAGTAGAACTTCATCAGGCACTGACGGGTGCTGGTGCTAGTTGTTCAGTGCCTGATGAAGTTCTACTGGTAGAAGATCGAAACGTCGCAAGTACGTATATATTATTGGTTGAAATACATGATTTACCTTCTTCACTATTTGAATAAGATAATTCTGATTTTAATAAACGTCGGTCTACTAATATAGGACATTGGTTTTTTTTTAAATATATTAACCTGTGATGCTGCTACTAGTTGTATTTTAATAAGTCCTTGTTTAAATATAATTTAATTACTTTGATAAGACAAATTTATAATAAAATTAGCAGGATTTAAGAAATATATGTAGATGCTCTTTTTAATTTCATTAAATTCATAATTTCATTTGATGAAACAGATAAAAACAAGACAAAGAAAAATCTTTCTTGACGCTGTAAATGTTCAGATACAACCAACAAAAATCTCATCTTAATGAATGAAGAACTACTTATATACAAATGATTATAATCCAATGAAACTTTTTTCAGTAAGCCTTATAAGTTTAAAAAAAAATATTTGCAAATCACTACAATGAACCTTCCAGATTATCATCAAACTTAACAATTGGCTAATCAGAACAGTGCTAGGAATATGCGCGTGTCTAACCCACAGACACACGTGTTTGCGTATGTTTTGTGGGACCTTAAAACAAAATCCAAGGGGCAGGGCTTAGCGGAAAGGTCCATTACAGCTTTACCGATCATCTTCATTGTCACATTGCACATTCTAATTTTCAATTATTAGTGTTATACACAATTTGCAGTCTTCCTCATTAGAATACAGACACAAACCACTTTGCATATGGTACATATTATTTTTGTCTCATGGATACACTGTCACCTAGAACTTGCAAAAGTAGGCAGCATAAAATATTTCTGTTAACAGTACTTTATATACTGTATTTTCGTTTACAGTATCAATCATCTAAACTCATATCAATCATCTAAACTCATTTGTGCCATGTTGTGTGCATGAAAATAAAATAATATCATTTTAAACTGAATCACATTATCATATGGTTCAACTATGCTTTAATGTTTTTACGCCAACAAGGTTCATATATTTCTTTCTAATACATCTCTAATTAACACCTATTGTCATATCACCCACATCTGGTGCAGATTGTGTAGATGTGTGTGTGTGTGTGTGTGTGGGGGGGGGGGGGGGGGGGTGTCGAATCTTGTGCATGCCCAGTGAGCTAATTCAGGGATTCGAAACAGAGAGAGCCCCACGAGAGATTTTCACAGACAGAGGAAAAAAATTTATGATTATGGCACCTCTAAATTGCGGGAAATGGCATTCTCAGACTTCTCATAGGCAAATTCAGGGGGACCCAGCCAGCCCAGTCCCCCCTAAATGTTTCAAAATTTAACAAAAATTCAGAAAAAAAGAAAATTACATTCAAATTTAAGTCTAAGAATGCCTTTTCCAGGCATCAAGAAGTGCCATAATCAAAGTTTTTCAACTCACTATCTGTGAAAGTCCCTATTTCAAATACCTGGATCTGCCATTGCTTATACAGTATTTTATTATAATTTTAGTCTGTTCTCCATTTTTTTTTACAATTTTGGAAAATTTAGTGAGGGAGGGGCTTTGGGCTCACTCGCTCCCCCTCCTCTTTGAATCAGCCAATGATGCAGCAATGAGTTTTTACACATTCAAAATTTACCTACTTGGCTTTGCATATGCAGAAAACTATTCTTACATTTGTTCCAAATGTAAAACCTACTAATATTGCATGTTAGTGAAACAAAGAAAGTTAGCTAACTTATGGCCTCTTGTAAATTTGAAAAATCCTTAATATTGGTAATATCTTGGTGATGGTTACATTAGTGGTATATATTGTAAATTTTATGTTTAAACTTATTGTAGTTGTTTATTTCCACCAGAAAAAAAAAACCCATTCACATATTGAATAAAATGATAACAAATTATTACTTAAATAAACAATCGCTTGGTACCAAAAACAAGGAACAGATTACTATTAGCCTGAGGGATATAATTGTGAGATTTAATAAAAAATGTGCCACCTTCTGGATGACATTTTGATTAGTCGACTTTTAAATTTCAATAAATTTGGATGTAATTCTGAGCTTCTATATGCATTTTGCTAAATACCAATTTTCCCCCCTGACTAGTTGTAACTGATTTCGAACAACCACTAATCCTTATAACATTTTTGTAATTGCAGATCATATGCTTTTAAAGCCAATTAGAGCACAATCTTAATTAACTGAATTCACAGTTTTTCCACTTTTCTAAACAATTGGAAACTCATCCTGAACAACCTGGAAGTATAAATTTAAAATAAATGGTTAATATTAAACTACTAATTTTTTAAACTATTTTTATACAAAATTATTGTTGAATTAGAATTATAATTAAAATTATTGACAGAAATAGGGAAATTTAATAACATTACAATATGTGAGCTGACGTAACAAAATGAGTCTTGTGTGACAAAAAATGAAAAACTATTTGATATATTTAGATAGATGACTATATAAACTTTATTTTGGTCTTTGAATCAGGTTCCGAGGTTGAGTAAAACCGGAGTAAGATCGTTTTAAAGTTCAGATGGCTAAAAGTATACTAAAGAGAAAATCGCCCACAAAGATAAAGAACTGATACATTTTGTGTTAGTTTTCCTATCAATTCTGAAAAATAGCTTTACAAAATGTGCCTCAAAAACATGATTACCTAGGTAATTCAACTTCAAACTTTTGCTACTATGAAATATACATAATAAACTTATTAGAAAAACTGAAACTCAATTTTTGTCAAAATATCACTTCAGATATTTTCCTAAATATATCATATTGACTCATTTTGTCATGACAGCTCACATATACTACTGATGCTAATAAAAACACTGATAAATTTGAGAATAGGACTAATCAACAGACTAAACAGACCAATCAATTGATCAATCACCAGCTTATTTAATTGATCAATATAGTGATCATTCAAAATTGATTAAACAATTGATTGATCAAACTGATTGGGCTATTAACTGACTAAGTGATTCATTAATCAATTGCTCAGTTAATAAATCAACTTATTATTCAATTGGTCAATTGATAGATTACCTGATTAATTATTTATTATTATTCTTATTATTATTATGTAACATACTATAAATAAACTTTACTGAATATCATTAATTAATCTTAAGAAAAAGCATCTAACTCACTTTCAAAAGGCGCTGCTTGTAATTCTCCTCACTTTCTTGTGGCCTTCGATCAGGGACGCGCATCTCATGGCGTGTAATACAGATTTTCAAGCGGTGGGCATCAAATGTTTCAGCAGGGTCAATGTGTTTAGTGTTTATCAAACCAACAAGGTACTCCTTGTAATGCACTCTATTAACAAAAAGAAGTTTTGTAGTGAACATGTACATTTAGCTTGGTGGTTAAGATGCTTGCCTTCCAATCCCAGGGTCTTGGGTTCAAATCCAGTGCCAGCAGAGGATTTATTCCTCATGACTAAACAACATATCTCCACTTTCTATGCCTCATAATGCGACCTTGCTGATAAAGTATCATGTTATACATGTATTTAAGAGGGTCCCTGAACATCAGCCAGATAGCTAGACGCTATCACCTTTCATAAGTAAATAAGTAGTTTTCAAATATTTGCCCTGGATCAGAATTATGAAATCACTTGTAAGCAACATATGAATATTACTGTATTGTACATGTAAATTGCTCTCATGAAACCAAGTCACAAAACATGAAAATGTGTTTTTGACATAATCATTTTCTAAAAAATAATTAGCTTTAAAATGATGTAACTTTAGTTCAATAATTTCCTTTAATACAATAAACAAATAATGCATGAGGTATCAATATTAGCCTAACTGAAAAAAAGTTTCAAACTTAAAAACAATTTCAATAAAATTGTAGCTTAAAGTTTTCAAATGTTCAATAATTTGTTGGATGACACATGTACAAAATATGGATACTGTATAAACAAAGCCAAAATATAAAACTTAAGTTTCAGACATGGTTTTTTTCAAGATACTAATTTGCATCTTTGGGTTTTATGGGAGCACTTATATATGCTGTAAATTTACTTCACATGGAAGGCCTAATATTACTTTAAAGTGATATCTTACTCGCATAATCCTGCATTCTTTCCCTTGACTGCCTTGCCGCACTTTTCATCTGTAAGTCCATTTGGCGTATCCTTTTGTTCCTGTACGGGGCATTTATCAACCCGTTCACCAGGCTTTGGTTCTGTATCAAAAGCTACATCATGGCTCTAAAATCAAAACAATTACTGAACATTAAAAACTATAACAATAATGATAATACACAAATTTGCCAAAGGATACAACACAAAGTGCAACCTTTCAGCTTTTGAGCTCACTATAAATTGAGGTGCATCATTGAAGAGATTGTATTGAGATAATAACTAAAATACGTAATCTTCAGATGTTTCATAGTATTCATAATATGCCAATAAATTTCTAACTATAAAAATGTTCTTTGTGCAGATTTTGTACTTTCCTATTGCCTATTATTTGTTTATTATTAGTTAATCTAAACTTCTATAGCTCATACCTCTGTATCTGTGTATGTATATTTATATAGTTATGACATTCATTTATTTTGTTTTTAATCAGGTTAATTGTTAATAGGGGAATTGTTAAAATATTATTATCTGTTATTATCTACTTATTCTAGGAAAGTCATTCAATCACCAAATTAAAGTTTACCATGTACATACCATTAACTCAATTTTATTTTTATTTCTCAACCATGTGACTCCTTTTGTAGTGACTTCAAATATCTCATTTAACAATTTTTTTTTTGTTTGATAAATTCTGGATTCTATCATTTTTGGTTTGTTTACTTATACTCCATTCATCCATGCTTTCAGGCAGCAAATAGGCTGAATAGAAAGCTCACAGTATAACTGTATTGAATGTTCTCCTTGCAACAAAAGTACTGTAACTTTAAACAAACCTTAAGTAGATTCTGAAGAACATCAACATCAAGATCTCTCAGATAAAACAAACAATCTCTTGGATGATGAGTATGTAAACCTTTTGTGCGACAAGATTCGTATCGGGTACATTTCTGAAATTAATTGAGGTACATTAATAATTACACACATCATTAAGCACATTCTCATGAAAAACTAAAATGAAATTCTTGCTTAGAGCAAATGAAACACGGATGCATTTTTGATTAAATTTTGATGGAAACCTTACAACACAGGTATGATAAAGGCATTTAAGTACACTACATTACAATTTGTGCCACTACTTCTGCTAAAGGATACAAAAGTCTGGCTCAATAATTTATCATAAATTCTGAAGTTTATTATTCCAAAAAAATTTAATATAAATCTTACTGATGACATTGGTTGCTTGCATCCACAGCAAAACTCATGTTTACACTGAGTACATCTGAAGTGCATACACCCACCTTTAGCAAGGTCATATCTCATCTTACACTTAGGACAATCTGCACAAAAAAGTATGAAGAACATTTAAAATAAGGATAAATATTGATATATTTAATTTTTTTTTAATTGAATGAGGCATTGGAGGTGCACAAAGAAAATATAGTTAGTAGATTGAACTGAATTGGATTTCTTTGGTGTGATGCACATCAAGGATAACCCACAAAAGTCATGAGACTTATTTCCAGTGGTGTCCTCCTGATGATAAATTGGGCAGTATACCAGGAGACAATCGCCTACTCTTTTGCAAATAGTGCACTGCATTCTTTAACATGTACAAGGGCTATTTTGCACACGGGACCAACGGTTTAAGCATCTGATTTGACGACGGTTCACTTTTTAAACTTACTTTTCAGCCCTCCAGCTGAAACTCAAAGAGAACAGCGATAGGAATTGAACCAGGAATGAAGAGATCTCCACTGTTCAATGCACACACAGTGGCTACCAACAGTTTAGCTGACTGAGCTGGCTGCTTTCATTGAACAAACCAATGAGACATCATGAATGGAAATTAAGAACAAGAGAGGAAAAAAGGGCAGAACATATCAGTTGTAAAATATGACAAGCAGCAGATGAAAAGTATGGTACAACCTTAATATTCTGAACTTGCTCCAAACTATGAAGTTTAATATGTGGCTCAATACATAGTTAATATAGGTGAAAGTAAAGATTTCCAGGATATAAATCAACTAATATAGTCATACCTATTCCATTCTCCTGTAGATGTCTGGCAAGACCAGCAGCCTGTAGGTCAGGATCATTGTCTCTCCTCCACTGTTCAAATTCTTCACAAGAGATGTTGTCATGCTGTGGCTCCCACTTTAAAATAAGGAAAAGATAATTAAAACTTTTTAACAAGGTAAAACCTATATGAGGTACAACATAATCTATAAGAGCTCTATCAGTATAGTTGATGTGTGCCGAGATCAGAGAAATTGTATAACCCAGTTGTAAAGCAGATGTCTGGTGATCAAGCTTTATTTAAATTTTGCCCTGTGGTGTGGAATGCAATTCCATCATAAATTCAACTTACTCCTACTGTTGGACAAGTCAAGAAAGCCATTAATAATATAATATAATATAATATTAATAATTAATATAAGACTTACTTAGTGCAACACTGCAAAAATATATGAAACAACATTACATAACAATTATGGTACTATACTGTACCAATATATAAGGGTAGATTTTTTCATAAAATATTAAATGACAAGAATCTATTTTAGGCGTGTTATAAAACAAATAATGAATTGTTTTTGTATTTGCAAAATGGAAAGAATATTTTCATTCATTGAAAGATTTATTGTTCCATTCAACTCAGCTCAAACTCCTTGAATGGAACAGTCAATCTTTTTTTTTATTTCAGTAGTACTTTCGTACCATCAACTCATAAAAATATTCTTCCCATTGCACTTATAAACATTCATTATTTGTATACTATTTTCTTACTATTGACTACATTAAATATATGAAAAGACAATTTTTTTTACTATACCTTTTTCTTACACTCAAAGCAAGAGTATTTTTTGCAATCAGGACACTGCATCTTACGGATATTCTGCTCGTTGATAAAACCACTGCCACACTATTATAAACAATTAATATTATACAGTATTTATTTTAAATACAAAAGAATATATATGAAATTTAAATTGAATAGTTCAGAGAAAGTAAAAAGATATATATTCTATTACACATAAAACCCATTACTTTGACATTCACTAAGTGGCTTTTACTAATTTAGCAGTATATAATAAATTCTCAAAGAATTTCATAAGAAGGTTTCATAGGTATAGTGGAAAAATTATCTGTATTGTTGAACCAATTAGCTACTTATTTTAGTAAACAAAACAAATAATTTGTCTAATATAATAACTTGTATAATATTACTAATAGCTCAGATGGTAGAGCCGAAAAAAAAAGACATCAATGTGTACTGGATTCAAATCCAAATTGGAGCAATACAATATTTTATAGCAACTTTACAATGTAATTCAACATTTGATTGTATTGTATATTATGCAATAGCACATTCTAATAGAAAAAATGTAATGGAGCACATCAGATCATGGCTCAGTTAAAATAGCAACAGAACAATAATCAAAGGGTCTTGGGTTTAAATCCCAAATGGGGTACAATTTTTCTCAAGTAACCATTAACTGTACTGTGTGACAAAGACCATCATAGTGACTATAACCATCTAACAAAAAATATTTACTTACATGTAAGCACCATCTAAAACGATCGTCCTTAAACAGTTGTAGGTCTCGCAGTTTACGGTGAAGAAGATCATAAACATCTTTATCAAGCACGCTTCGAAGCTGAAAACAAGAATATGTACTATGCATACTCATTCGATATTAATTTAATTGCTGAAAAATGTAATAATTTTGAGTACTGTATATTCTCACATATAAGATGAGGCTTAAAATAGCAAATTAAGATTGAAAAATTCTTATACACGCAACACATGTCTGGCAGTCAACGTGTTAAAGCCTGTGGCCTCTGGCTTCTACCACTGAGAGCTTAAAGCTCTTGCGCTACTGGTTGTACGCGCACCTGTCTATTGGAAGAGACATTTAAACCATTACCAACAGTAAGCAACAGTTGCATAGTAAAATAATTTTTGTAATACCGGTCTTGGTAACACTTACCATAACATCAATCATTGCAAAGTACTGTGATACTTCAGCTTCAGTAATTTGCATAAGTTTTGGCAAGTCACAAGAAGGACAGGAAGCATCTAGAATATTCCGGTCCTTGATACATACAGTGAAATGACCTTTAAAACATTCTTTACAAATCAAACACTGATGGCCTTGCTGACAAAATGGTGATTGCAAGAGCTAAAAATGAAGAAAGAAGCTGGTTATTAAATATTTGTTTATAAAATAGAAGTATTCAGGTAAGTAAGTAAAGGAACTACAACTGCTATTTATTAGTAAAGTACTGTTCACAGCACTTTCTATATCCGCACACAAGTGACTCTAGAGCAGTTCTCGAGCGAATCGCGAGTGATGAGCTAATGAATAACTAATAAAGCAAGAGCCCAATGTTTAGTCATAATTGCAACGATAATGATAATGATACTAAAAAGTAATTATTCATATAGAAAATACACTTGGATGTGTACACAGTAAAAAAAATGTTCATATTAAATCAATAAAATTGATGTCATAATCATGGAAAACGATAAAATCATAGTAGTAAGAACGATTTTACTATTTTTCTATGATTACTGTATGACATCATTTGAATTGATTTGTCAAAATATTTTGTTATCGTATACACAATAACCCGTTATCGAATTGTCCTAGTGCAAAAACTTCTGTTATTTCTTTTATTTTTTTATATAAACAATTGCTTTTTATCATTATCATTGCAAGTATAAACAAGCCTTTATGGAATTGAGTAAAACAACTGTTGATGGACTCCCTATTTTCAGATAAGCCATATATGTGTAACAGGTGGTTCAGTTGCGGTTTACTGTAGTTGTTTTTGTTAGGAATAGTTTATACGAGTGAACAACATGTTAATTTTAAAAAGATTAGCATGTGTCTCATTATAACATAATAGTTACACGATAATTACGTAATAGTTACGTTTAATATATATAATGGCACAGGCAAATTTTCTTAGCTTAGAGGTTTTAAGAAATGAACAATATAAATCGTAAATAGAAATAATATTACTCTGGCAACATTTTCTCATGCAAGAGAGAATAATTTTACTTAGGCTGTTACTGTAACTAGGCAACTTGCAACACTGGCAACTTGAGTATTATGTCTATTTCAAAAGGCCTTTTTTTTCATTGATGATGACAAGTAAAAGCATCATTGCAAACTGAGTGGATAGATATTAATGTTGAAATTGTTACATGTCAATAAAATAGTTATTAGTAACTTTAAGTATTAAAACTGACATACCCGAGACATAGGAAAATCCATAAAACAAACTGAACAGTCTTTGTTAAGGAAATTTTTGGCTTCCTGAATATCCCAGTAACTATTTGCTGCCTGGACCACATCGTAGAAGTATTCTGGATCTTCTTTAATTCTGTCTTCCATCTCACTTATAAGTTGCAAAGCATTTTCGGATCTGCCCCAGCTTTTGAGATTGTGTTCGGCAAATAAAATCCTTACTTTTTTCTGCAAAAATAATATTAACTCAAATTTATAGTAACATAGACAAAATGCAATGCTTGTTCTGATTGTGAAACCACACCTGAAGAATGGCTTTTCTGCTAATCCCGGGAAACCCATTTAAAAAGTCACACAAAAATAATATAATCTAATAAAAAGACTATTAATTAATTATAAATCAGGCTCGTAGCCAGGGGGTTTTTAGGGGTTCGGGCGAACCCCCCTTTTTCATCAAACCCCCCCTTTTGTCAGCGAATCCCCTTAACCAGAAAACGATCCCCCGTTTCCAAAATAGTGCAATTTATTGCAAAATAGGAGCATTTTTGGCACTGTTTATTGTCGCTATCGTTCGTAGTCCGATCGTAAAAATCAAAACAAAGCTGCAGCCAGCTGAATGACGTAACCAGCAAGACTTCAAAATGAATATTAATGAGAGGTTTGTTGTCTAAGCTATTTGACCAATCGCGTGCTCCGTAGTTTATTTACTTTGGCACGACGTCATCACAAAAGTTTGGGTGCTCGACATTTTTCATTTCTCTGGGATCGAGGACACGCGCCAGGGCCTAGGCTAGCTAGGCTAGCAAGGAAATATACTTGGTAATGTTTTCACGTTTCGTCAGAATTAACTGACATTATTCATAATAATATATTTATTATTTTTTTTCAATATATCTCATTTAAACCAAGACAGCTCTTAAATTATTGTTTATTTTCACTGTGCTAAGTTTTTTTACATAAACTGGTTCTTAAACATGTACATTTGTAGCATTAGAATTATGTCTGGTTTTTTTTTCAATATTACCGTGCAAGTATATTTACATGGTTCTGTAACTTGTAAATATAATAACATTTTTCCTTGCCCTAATTATATATATTTTCATTGCAACTTAACATTTAAGTTATTTTGGTAAAAAAGTAAAATGTAGGGCTGTCAGTTCCTATTGTTTCTTCATTTCTGCAATAAATAAAATATTATTTGCAATATTTCTCTTTTAAGCAAAGACCTTTTACATACCTCCATATTTTAATAATGGTATTTAAGCGATCTCATAATGTGCAAGGTCTGTGTTTTGTACAGTCACCTAGTGGGTATTGCTAATTTTATCCCAGTTATATTTTTAGAGATAACATTACATAGTAGCATTAAAATGTTAAGCATTGCTTTTTAATTAAAAAAAAAAAAGTTTGTTTCACAATAAACATTTACGTTCTAAATCCTGTATTGGAGAAAGTCTTCTTATCTTATTTTTAAAATTGTGTAAAAAGTATTTAAATATACATGAACATGCATTTAAATGACATGTACATGCATTTAAAATCCTATAAATGCTCTGGCTTCGGGGGCTTCGCCCCCGGCCCCCACAGGGGCTTAGCCCCCCCTTGACCCCACCTGGGGCCCTTTGGCGGGCTCTGAACCCCACGCCCAGAACCCCCCTTGAAGCATGCTGGCTACGGGCCTGTAAATTGTATAAATAATAGCTCAGTTGATGCATCTGGATAAGGTCTGGTATAACTTACCTCTCTCTCTTCAACTGGAAAATCAAAAAAGCTTTCTTTCATATAAGGAGCTTTTTCCCAAATTCTGTCATAAAACTGCTTCATGTCATCTTTAAATACTTCTGCTAACATCTGGTTTACATCACCTTTGCTATTGGTCAATTCTGCTATTATTTCTTCAGTTGTTAAGACATGTCCTCCCCTCTCAAGTTTCAATCCAGTTAACTTGACAATCTACGCAATTAAACAAGTTTAATTGGTCAATTAATTTATTCATCTTATATACAGGTCTCCTATTTAAGACCACTTTTGGGAACAGAGTTTCCATGGCATTAAGCAGGTTTGGTCTCTATTAGAATAAAAGGATAAAAGAAATTTGTTAACTTAGAACTTCACAGAAATGTGGTCTTTAATTGAAAGTGGTCTTTAATTGGAGGGGTCTTTAATTAGAAGACCTGTATTTAAAAGACCTGTATTTAGTTCATATTTAACTATTCTTAAGCAATTACTGTCAATTTCTGAGGACACTTTCGAAAATGAAGGCTGAAGGAACCATTATTTCCTTTTAAAAAATTATCTCATAACCATTTATGCCTTTCTAGGCCTTGCCTAGTAGGTGGTCTAGGCTTCAATGGTATTAACCAGTGCGGCAGAGCAAGATTTTTTAGGTTCACTGTGTGCATTCAGAGCTTGACCTAGCAACAAAATTTTCATTGCAATAGATTTGGCGCTGGGTGTCATGTGACCTAACTTGTGTGTTGGACGTAAACAATAGACTGGCACAGCGGAGATTGCTATGGCGGCTCTCCCATGTTATTGCTGTAAAGATCATCATACAGCAATTGCTGTATTTGTTCTTTTGAACGTAATTTAAGTTACTCTAAGTCGATTGCTGATGTCCCAAAATTCAACACACAAACTTTTTGTAACTTGGCGTCCAAGGCAATTTGAGATTTTTCGACAAATGTTAGGCCTAGGCCCTGGATATCTACGGCCTGTTTAGGTATGCAGGAGAGCCTTCGACCCGCGGACTATGCTACGATTTCTAGGCTAGCTAAGGTTTTCGAAGGATCACATAAATTTCAAAGCATACAATGCAAGGAGAACACTAGAATGTAAATACACGCTATTTTCAACAATTGTATTGCCTTTCCTTGCCATTTATTTCTTAAGTTAACAGTGGGTGGTTGTTTTCGAAACCATAACATTACCTTTTCCTATACTTTCACACTGATCGCACTGTAATGTTTTTCATGGTACATCGACTGTAGGTCACGTGACCGGCTGTAAATAAACATCGCCGAATCCCTCTATTTAAAACCACCCCAACTTTAAGCTTTTTCGACACCAAAAGACCAAAAAAATAGCAGGCACTATATCAAATTAGTGTGCAAAAAAATTACTTGCAAATGAATGTGATGATGTCACGACTGACAATACATCAAAAGAGTAAATTAAGAACAAAAATTTAATTCTAGAAAATTAGGTCAATCTCTGCTATACAGTAACACCCAAAATATGTATTACAGGAACTGCACTTGTGACTAAAGAATGTCAATTTTTAATCAACAAGTTTTCATCACTATCAAAGTAAAAAAGAAATGACGAAGAAGGATTCTAAACATTTGAACCAAAACACAGCTAGATATGGTTCAAAATTTATTTTAAAAAAACTATAAAATAAATATTTCAAAATTACTGAGTATAAAAAATTAATAAATGAAAAAAAAAAAGAATTTAAACTTTCATACCTTGTTTTGGATTTTTTCAATGCACTCCTGTTCTATCTTTTCCCTGTCACCCTTGTGTTTATAGATTACATCCCTTATTTGTTCATCAGAAATTGTTGCTCCTGGTACCATAGCATTCAGCTTGTCAGTAACCGACACCTTAACACTCTCAACAAAGTTGTGATAATTTTTATCAAGCCAGATGTCAATCGGTATGTTGTCCTTCTCAGCTACATTTAGTGCAACCTCAATCATTTCAAAATCAAAACCTTTACACTGGGCTTCCTGAAACATAAAAACATGGTCATATTTTTCCAATGCATTCCAGTATTTATTACAACAAATGGAAATTAATTTTTCACACAATTGTTTAAATATGTTAAATTTTTTGTAGTTTAAAATTGCACTGTATAACATACAGATTCTTGGAATGAATTGTTGGTCCTTTTTTATAAAATCTTATGAATGTAGTTAAGTTATATCAGTTTTGTAAACAGTGGCAGACTGTCAAGGCAAGCAAGGTATGCAGTGCATACCCTGGCTAAAACAAGTAAAAAGATATAGTAGTACAATTTCTCCGTTTTATTTAGCATTTTCTGTCAGAATCTTCTATAAACCTTAATTTTTCAAGTTGATTGCTACAGTTCATTGGAATACCAAAGCTTTTTCAATGTTTGGCCTTCTTTGTTATCGGGGTAAACTCACAGTCGGGCATATTGCATCGTACTCTCAGTTGCTTAGGATTTCCATATAGTTGGTTTCCAATGTCAGCCAATCACGTTTTCAGTGAGTCAAAGGGAGTCAGAGCTTAAATTTGCTATTGTGACAACCGTGTGGTGGCATCAGAATAGCCAATTTAACACTGAAATGGAAGTGGTGCTTCCAAAAGTATGTGTGCATGCTCTTCTGCTCACAAATCAGGACATCCACTGCTGATCGGGTATTCTATCTATAGGCCTAATCTCAATGACTAAAGTTTAAATAAATTTGCATACATATGACCAGTATAGAAAAAATTATTGAATTGAAATTTGTTAAAATACAGAAATAGGAATTCTTTTGATGAGAAGATACTACAACCATGCCGGTATTAAAAATAACATACATTTGTAGTTTGACTATCGGACACAATCTGATTCTATATAGTAGTAGTAGATTTACAAACTTTTTTCTACTACTAGCAGGCCCTACTGGGCAGGCAGGCCCTCTTTAAAAAAAACCAATGGCTCTATTTGAAACATTCTATAATACTTTGTAAAGGTCTTGTAAAAAAATTTTTAAATTTTTGTGACGATCCGCAGTATGGTGTGGATCTGAGGACCATTTAAAGGTAAACATCCCAGACTACATACAGTATTTCGAAAACGGATTAACTGATCTGAATGAAACATTCGGAAAAAGTTCAACCTTACAAGGAAAAAACTATTACTGTATATGCTGGTGGTGAATCAGTCAAGGGTGTAAAATGGAGGGTCATTCAATTTTTGAGGACCCAGACCTAAATATCTCTGAAAAAATCAATGGGTATAATTTAAACTTTGTATAACAGTTTATCAAGGTTGACTAAAGAAATGATTAAATTTTTGTGATGATCCGGAGTAGGGTATGGGAGGGTCATTTTAATTTTTTAGATCACAGAAGTAAATATCTATCAAAAGTTTTCAATGGGTGTAAATGTAACTTTCTATAATAGTTTGTAAAAGTCCAGTAAAAAAAATGACTGAATTTTTGTGATGATCCGGCGTAGGGTATGAATATGAGGACCAAAAGGAAAATGTCCCAGACCAGATATTTCAAACAGAGCCTTGCAGGAGTCAACATCCCTATGCATGATACATGACTTAACCAACCATATTTTCTGATAAAGTCATCATAAATGACATAATCAGAAAATATGGTTGGGTCAAATTTGTGTGGTGGTTGAAAAAGTTGTCTTTATGGCCCAAAATAGTGATTTTAGACCACATTGGTAATGTAATTTGATAGGCAAATTACAGTAATATTTTTAGCAAATTTCTTTGAAAAAATTTCATAGGCCTAGGGCTAGCTAGGTATACAGTATTTTCATTTTACAGTAGTTTGGAACGATATCGGGAGTGGGGGAGCTGGCAGTGGCCTACTAGGCTACAATTTATTTGAAAATAGCTTGGGCCCGATCGTCCACACCAGTTGGGCCCAATCGTCTGTCACCCGAAATTTTCATTACGATGATCAAGAACGTACACGATCTAGGCCCTAGGCTAGGCCTAGCCTTACTGCCGTTACTCGGCTACGTATACTACTGCATAACAAAGAAAGCGACTCACGCGGTGCATTCTTAAATTTTACACACATTATTTAAATGTATGTTATTATGATCTACCACCCACGCATCGCAGTAACTACTGTACTAAACTAGGCCTCATGCTTTTGTGGAAAGCCTAAGCTAGATAGTCGTTATGTACTCGACAGTCGGCTGCCTTTATATCTTCACTTGTCTTCAGTTTGCATTCAAAGGGTACACTGCTGCATAGCTAACTGTCGGGGATATAATACCTTCATATGACTACTCATACAACAACAAAAAAATGTTGCATGGAGGTAGCGAAAAATGGATATCTAATTGAAAAAAACAATATATTTCTGCAAGTATTAAAACCTTTTTTTTTTTATTTTAGGCCTTCTTCAAAATGCCTATGCCTACAGCAGCTGATTTTTTTTGCCGCAAAACCAAAATAGTTTCATCCATGCTGACTTGCCGATCGGTTAGCGCGAGCCCTGACTGAACACTGCAGAAACTTCACATCGAACTTTGCATCGCAAAGAAAAACAGAATGTCAGAAAACTTTTTTTACGCATGCGCATTTGCATAAATGTCTACAAACACACACACAGGGAAAACAGTGAAAAGTGATTACAATAGTTCCTATTGCATTTCATGCATAGGAACTAAAAACGGGTCAACTGGAAAGTTTAACCCAAGTTACAAGGAAGATATTATTATGTGTAGGGGATGATCCAGGAGGGTGTAAATTTGAGTGTCATTTAAATTGCTTACACCCCAGTTTTAGATGGATAAAAATGACACTTTGCAGAATAGTTTTTCATGGTAAAATGAAGAAATGATCAAATTTTGGTGACGATCCGCAGTAAGGTATTGATATGATGTACCATTGATACCATTTAAAGATTTTTTTGTTGACAGTTGATTAAATTATTAAAACGCAATTTTAATTTCATTTATTTCGTCCAATTTTAAAACATTATACAATAAAAACAAAAACAAAACACCCTTGACAGAGACAGGATTAAACAAAAGAAAACTTAATTGCTGCACAAATTTTCTCTGCCGCCAATTTGCGTTTTCTAAAGCGCTCAAACCAGTTACAGCTAGGCTAAACTCAAAACTACCATGATATGTATGAACAATTTTTGCTTTCAGTCATTCAATCGCTTTGAACTGAAAATGCACTTTCCTATTCAAGGTCGGTTCATGTGGCTCGCAATGGTTACGAGTCATGATGTACCTTGCTATAACCATTGTAGCCATAGTTTAATGGTAATGGTAATGGTAATGGTT
The DNA here is from genome assembly GCF_011630105.1 of Anneissia japonica. Taxonomy (NCBI): domain Eukaryota; kingdom Metazoa; phylum Echinodermata; class Crinoidea; order Comatulida; family Comatulidae; genus Anneissia; species Anneissia japonica. The sequence goes on from NW_022751466.1 coordinate 1,105,583, forward strand.
GGAGACTTACATAGTGCAAAATACATGGTCTCTATGCGCAAAACAAGAAAAAACAAGAAAAAAACAAAGCTATCCTAGGCTACACAGAAACTAAAAGTCAGAAGAGACAGACTATTGCAGAAGAGCCAACACCATTGCGATCGTTTTCCTGCAATTTGAGACCACTGGCAATTAAGCAGCAGTTGGCAAGATCACAACTCACAGATGCTCTAATGGTGTTGGGTAACTAAATAGCCTATCAAAAATATGAAAAAACAAAAGAAAAAATTACAAGGTTTGAAAAAGGTCTCACTAATTACATCGCAGTGAACTTGGTTTTCGTTTTTTTTTTCCCCGCTTTCTTTTTCCACTTCATTAAAATTATATTGGTTTTTCATGTTTTTTTTACTTTATACTTTCTAATGGATTTTCTTTTTGTGGCAATTTCAACTTCATTTCTCATTAAAGCAATGAGGAAAAGCCCTATGTTCTGTTGTTCAAACAGACATATAGTAAGTCTAGTTATTATTATTATTATCAATGAATAAAATCAGACCAAATAACAAATATTTATTAGGTCTGTAACCAGATGTACTGTAACCTGGCATAAAACACCAACAGGGTACTATAATTAGTTCAGTGGGAAACATTAAATAAGGTATCATACATGTTACAAGATGAATGCACTGGTTTTTTTTATACATACCCTGTACATAATACAACTGTTATTAATTTGATGCAAAGAATTTACAATTTATTGAGGAAAATGATACATGCTAAGTTTATGCAACAATCAACAGATTTTAATATCATAGCAATCAATTATTTCGGGCATGCATGATAAATATAATTTCAAAAGTTAATTTAGTCATGAATACTCACTCTAATAGCGGTCACAAGAGCTTGGCCCTTTCCTCGTATGTCCTCTTGTTTGGTTCGGATCCTCATATCAGTCAGTGTCATTTGTGGCCCTGGAAGAAAATTTATTGCAACATCACTGTGTGGAAGTACTAGAATTGGCACATTGTACAGTAGCTCATGAAGAACCTACTGCAGAGTAACATTGTAGGTGAGGTCAAAGGAATGTGTTGGATGAATAAACAAATACAGTTGAAAGCACTGAAAACTTTACATGCAACAATAAAGCAAACTGGGTATTGATAAATATTGACAACTGAATACTACAGGAAGTGATGCTTAAAAAAATGAAGGAATATGTAATGTTCGTAGTAGCAGTGTAGCAACAACATCAGAAGAAAAGTAAACACCAAGCAACAACAGCAATATATCAAAGTAGCAACAGCAACAAGAATGAGAACAACCACCACCACAAAACAATACTATTATTTTTCAGTATGTTAGTTATTATATCACCTTCATTCATGCTGGTACACTATGTTAAAAATTTAGTATTTTCCAGCTTATACACTTTCAATTCTGGCTACAATTACTGACACTGACCACCAGAGCTAGAACATGTTCGTTAATCATGCAGAGTGATCTTTTAAATAGAATGGCTCTCAAAAAATTTATTTTATTGAAAAAGAATTTTATAGGTAAAAATGAACAAGACTGCATACAAGGTTGTCTAATGTGAGGTCACACTTTGATTAAAATTCTTCAACACTCTCAGTTTTTTTCTACTTACCACTATAAACAGTTAAAATATTGCATTCACTTTTCCTATTATTTTTACCTACATAGTATATTTTACAAAGAAAAAAAATTCAAATACCTAATGAATGTAAGAATTCATCAGGTTTTCTTTTGGAAACTTCTGATATTCGAGGGAAGGTTTGTGACAAAGGCTCTTTAACTGATTTATTTCCATATTTTGCTTCATCCTCGAGTCTTGCTCTTCTTTTTGATTCCAACATCTGAAAGTAATTGAGTAATGACTATGTTAAGAAACAAAATATAGATGTGTCCTCTGGCTTGGTCTGACGGTGTTATCTGGTCTGTACTGGAATGATTTGGTCTACTCTGGTTGGATTTGACATAATCTAGTTAAATTGATCTGGCCTAACAGAAGTTGGTTTTACTGGTTTAATATAGTCTGATCTGTGTTGACTACAGTAAATACATACTGTACAGTATGCATCATGATATATTATAAAATTCATTTTCCTCAATAATTATCTAAAACACGATACTGCATAAATATAAAAAAAATATCAAAATAGTGTTTAAATATATTTGCCAATTGCAGACAAGAAAGTCTGAGGTGTGAAGGAAAGAAAGGCTGCTGTACAGTAGTAATCAAACCAATAAGAGTACCATTGTAATGCTCCTCCATCAAACCATCCAGTTTATGAAATTCAATGGTTTTCCACATTAACAGCAACACACTGGGACAACTAGAGTGTACAGTACTGTAGCTCAGGTAATAAAGCATTAGTATGGTACTCTGAATGGTCTGGTTCAAATCCTACAGGAGCTCATACTGTACTGTACAGTACATCCACTAATCCACTTGAGTACTTTACTTCCATAGAGCAGTTGGAATTTTTAAAAAAAGTACTGTAATCAAAATTTCTATGTACTTCTCTTCTAGCTGCCATGTTCAACTACTGTACTGTATAAAAAGTCTCCTATTTTTTTTTCATAGGTGTAAATATGAGAGACAACTTATTTTTTATAATTAAAGTGTCTTTAATATTCATGTCAACTTTAATACAGAAAGCACATGGGACCAACAGCTTAAAAATCTCTACTGAATGCAGGTGCATTATAGTATTGTAACTTGAATCTTGAACTCTCCAGCAGAAACAAAGTTAACTGACGGTGCTGAAATACTGTAGGAACCTAGAAGTACCATAATTTTAGTGCACACACAGTTCTTACTACCACACAGCCATTGTATGCTCTGTACTTCATATGTTTACTGTACATAAAATATTGTTAAAGATATAAAGGTAACCACTAAAATTACACATTTACACAAAGAATGCTTTTTATCACTTACCTCTTCTTCTTCTTTCTGCATTGTGAAAGCGATTCCAGGAGAAAGTGTGCTAGAAGCTGCCTCTTTTCGAGCCAATGGTGTTAAAGCTATAGTAGCAGCAGCACCCTGTAAGGAAGACTTAGGTTTTACTGAAGCAGCCATATTCCTGTAAGTGGTCTTTGAACACATTTCACAGATAAAAGAACCAGTGTCAGTGTTCCAAAATGTGCAATACTGACATTCCCAACCAGCTGCTTGAACTCTTTCAGAAGACATAAAAACTGGCTTTTCTGAACGAACCTCTGGCATATCATTTTTTGAAAAACCACCAGCAGGTGCAACAGAATGTTCATTCTGTTGTCTTTCAGCACTTGTTTGTGGTATGGTGTGTTTTGAGTCTTGTATTTGTTGCAATTCTTCAGGAACATCCACTGATGACTTCAGCTTCACAGATATATCTGGCCTCACAGTTGGATTTGCAGAGAGTCTTGGGAGTGGAACTGGCACATTTGGGGGAGTGTAAAACATTGGTGGGTTTTTAGCTTGATTAGAAGCTTGATGCCCCTCCGCAGCTACCTCTTTATCATCCAATCTTTTTGGATCAGCCTTCTCTGATGCAGGTGGTTTTCCAGGTGTTATATTCAAAATGTCTTCAACGGGTGGCTTTTTGATGTTGAGAACAAGTGGCTCGAAGGGTTCTGACTTAGTTACTTCAGGTGTATTTCTTGGTTCTGTTGGCTGCTGTGGTGTTTCCAGCTTTAATCTGTGTTTGGAGCTCTTACTCTTTCCTGTCTCCAGTACAACATCTAGGGCTTCCATGCGTTTCATTAAACTCTTGTGCCTATTCATCAAGACTTCTCTTTCTTTTTCAAGAACTATGTATTGATCACAATTTTCATCTAATATTGCATCTTGTTTTTCTTGAATTACTTGAACTTGTTCTAAAATAGTTATACATTTCCTCCAAATCTTTTTCTTAATTTCCTCAATATCCTGTGGTTTCACCGGCGTAGACGTTGATGCAGGTTGCGATAAAGGCCCTGGAGAACCATGATAAACACTATCTTGTGATTTTATTTCCTTATAGGTACTTCCACTTCCACCTGAAGAAGGTATGCTTGGTTCATCACCTGATGATTCACTAATGGTTCTTGGAGCAGGAACAGGTCTTTTTATTTTCGTTTCATGTGAGTACCTGTAAAAAAAAAAAAATTCTTGGGTCATACATTTAAAATCTTGTTTTATGTTTATTTCATTAATAAACAATTCAATTTAAACTTTAAGAAGTAGATATTTAATCTGTAAATGCGAGAAGTTTTTGTAAATCCCCGAGGGTACACATTAAAGAATAGACCCCACATTTTACAGATTAATTTTAAATATGTTGATTGCTTACGTTTTAACCCTTTGAACCCTGCATTATTTACATCTTGCGGCACCCTCACCCTTAGTTATTTGGACAAAATATGCTTTTTTTTATTACAATCATCACCACCACCTCCTAGGTCCTGTACCGCTACCATAGCCATCCATCAACCCGACGCACAACTACCATCACTACCACTGCTGGCACTAGCACTATCGTGATCGGCCTAGCCTAGGGCTAGAAACTACACTGTTTACCCCACTTTCACTTTCCAAATCACTTCCTGGATAATCGTCACCATCAATATTTTCTTTGGTGTCATAAAATATCAATCGTAAAGCACCGTTTATTATTCAATATCAATTTGTTTTTTCAAAAAAATCAACATGTACGAGGCTGTCAGAACGACTTGGGAACAAAATTACGTCACATTACTCATACTGGTTGGGTGATTACCCCGAATAATGTCACCTGACCCGCAAAGCCGGTATACAGGCCTTTAGGGTTATTGCAGCATAAGCGCGCAGCCATTTTTCCGGCCTTTCGGGTTCAAAGGGTTAAAAATTATTATGGTTTACTACAAAATCATCATATTTTAATAATATTAATATTCAAACCTGAGCTGTATTTGGTAAAACACAGTAATACTTTGATTAAATTTTTCAAAGATAAAGATTAAATGTTTGACTATATTCTACATATAAATTTTAAAAAAAATGTACATATTATCTACAATATTTATTATAAAATCACACTAAATACTTACATTAATGGTTGAACTATATTTCCATCTCCTGGTAGATAGCGTTGGCCATCATGAAAGGCAGTGGACAATTGCCTACCATCACTTACATTCTCATACAAATGTGTAGATGGTGGCCTCTTTAACTTCGCTGCAATCTGCTGACTGAAGTTGTCAGGTACAGATGGCTCTGGTTGTTTTTTAAATTCCTCTGCCATCTGCAGGTTGGGTTTGTCTGGATCGGTCTTCACATCGACATCTACTTTTCTTGTCAAAAGCTCGGTCTTGTGCCCTTTCCGTTTTGGATGGGAGTGCCAAACTTTGTCACACTCTTCACAATTTGAATTCTCGCAGTCATTACAGTACACTGTGGCTTTGCTATCACCACATAGATTGCAATCAGTATCTAAAAGGTAAAATACAATATTATTTGCCAAATACTCTTGAAGCATCAATATTCCATCTCATAGAGACCATAACAGAATTGTTTAAAATCCGAGAAATTAAATCATATTGTTTCTAAATAGGTTCAATCAAGTGGAAATTTGACTACAGTAATATTGTTAATCAAAGTAAGTCTGAAAAGTATGATTGATTTACATTAAGTATTATATATAAGGTATATTGTTGTCTACCACTACCAATATTTCTTTTAATTAGAAAATAAGCTGACAGAAAGGAAAAGAAATAAAAAGTAAAAGCCTATTTTTTTTTGTGTTTAATTTATGAAAATACAGAAAATTGAAATTCTGCAAGTTAAATGCTTACCACTGTTTTCTCTCGAAAGAATGGCTGCCTGTGGTTTGTGGTCCTCACTTCGATCAGCAACCTGAGCTTGTGGTTGGCTCTGTATTGGTGATGGAACGCGGGCTGCCTCTGTACCATAGATAGTTGACCCTAGCGTAGACAATGAGGGTTGTGCTGGGGCAGTCTGTGAACTTGGGCCATATTCAGTGTGTGATCCCACTTGTCTAGCTAGTCCGGAAGCTGGGCCATACATATCTGAAGAAACTATTGATGTGATAGGGCTGTTGTGTAGAGTATGGTATAATGCTTCAGGGTGAGGGTGGAGTTTGTTCATGTACCTCTCAATCTCAACCTTAGCCACTATCAAGTCAGTCAAAATTTTGACTACCTGTTCTTCATCAGGATGGTTGACTTCATCAGGGAATGATAATCCATCACTAATTGGCATGCTGTACCCAAACTTCTGGAGAATTTCTTTGGATCCCTGTTTCAGTAAATGCAATGGAAATTACATTTATTCATGAATATAATCTATATATTTATTATCAAATATCACTTTATTTATTTTTCATGATAAAAATTTACATTTAAATAATGCTCTAAATATTCAATTTAACTCACATCATACTGTATGAGGCTTGCCATCCCAAAACCAGCGTACTGTCACTTAATGTTTATGTAACGATTACCATAAGAAAATGGCAGTATTGTACTGTATAACCAGCGTACTGTCACTTAATGTTTATGTACCAATTACCATAAGTAAGTGGCAGTATTGTACTTTATACTTTAGTACAGAGAAGTTGTAGTACTTTTACTCAAAATTTTGGCAATTGTAAAGTCAAATGTAAATGACCTATCACTCTAAAGACTGTATTGTGGAGAATATGAATGTATAAAGTAAATTTTCTTGTTAGTCATTGATGCTGAGTTTGACATCACAATCCCCATATATTATAACAATATTAGTATTAATACCATTTTTATACAAATCAATGGTAAATTTTCTTTACCTCAACGACTCCAACTTTTGTTTTAAAAACACCATTGGAAAAGAAAATAATCTTCCATTTTGGTGGACGGCTTGTAACAGGCTTTAGCAGATTGCGACCATATTTCTCCAATACTCCTAAAGCAGTTTTAATGGTTTGCAGAGCTTCACTTTCTCTCTAAGAAACAAAAAAGAGAACAAAAATAAAATTGAATGATGGCAGTCTTTGTGTTAAAGTTTTCCCAGTTTCACTATTAATTAGTGTGTTCAAATTAATGGCGGATTCAAGGGCTGAATTTTTCAAAATTAAAATAGAAAAATTCAAGCTCCAGAAGGAAAACATTTGAATATGTTGTTAAAAAATCTGTTATCTCATTAAACCCTTCCCAAGTTCTTTGTCAAACACACTTGCCCTCCAGAGCCTGACTTTAAGTCTGACACTGAGGTGCTATAATTTTCCTACCTCAGCCCCACCAGGGTTGGGGCTGAGGTGGTCTAAACCACCACCATATGTGAAAGTCTCTCCCTGGGCCCTGATAACTGGTTCAGTTGTCTGCTACTGCGCACCAATATGGCAGCAACTTTTCAGCAAGTGGACACAATCACACAGGATAACAAAGCACTTAGTACTGTAGCCAAAAGAAAGGCAATAAAATAGTTAGATAAAAAAATACAGTATTTGTATTATTATAAATATTTCCTTATTTCAATACATGGCATTGGCATGTATTGAAATTACAGAATGTGTTTGCAAAACAGGGGGACACATCCCCCCATTGGATTTGCTCCTGAACTGCTGTAGATCTTCTCTGAACTGTCGATATTTAATATTTACTGTTTTCTTTGCCTACAGTAATGTTTGTATTGTCTGGTCTCCCTGCTGATTGCAAATTCATTTTTATTTTAAAATTTTTATATATTTTTTATTATGGCTTTATCCCATTGGCAAAAGTAGCAGTATACATTCCTGTATTATTATTGTATTTAAAAACAGTTTGAGGAAAAATAAAATTCACAAAAAATATTTGGAAAAAACTGATATATAATTGACTATATTTGTCAGTTAATCATAATCAATGAAACATATAATATGTAAATAAGAAATTTCCAATATATACCACATCCTGATTGGTAGGATTTGACTCAAATGTTTCTATTTATAATGATTTTACTCTACAGTAATTTCTCAACACTTCCTGATGTATAAAAGCCATTTGTGATCATATGATATGGTTTAAAAAGTCCAATGACTTCATTAAATACTGTACTGTACCGCTGAGTTCAAAAGGTTATTATTGTACCTCAAAACATTGCTGAATCATAAATTTACTAGTTGACTGAGGCTGATAAGAATTTATATGATGATAATACCTTTAAGTGACTGGGGTATTTATTGGCAGATTAGAAAAAAAAAAACTTCATCTATCCTACAGTATAGCTCTTTCATTTAAATGAGTTTACATTAAAGACATTTAATTTTTACAGCAACACTGAAGAACAATTACATTTCTCCTATTTTTCCCTAAGTTTTCGTATCAGGGGGTGTGTACTGTATACCACCGAGAAATACACAAGCTATGGTAAGGATTCAATGACTGTGACATGTCATGAACAAAGGTCAACATAAATAACTCAATGTATGTTTACAATGGCAGTTCACAGAATCAAACTATTGATTAAGCCTACAGGTATAAATGAAATCATGTATGCCAAGTACTACTGTAGGTCTCTGTAATTGAAAGTAGACTGTACCTTCCCCACAATGTTTTTCCTCAACAATGACACAATATCAATGACCTCATAATGCATTTCAACAGGGCATTTCGTCTTCAGCATGTTTTCCACTAGCACTGTTGGATTAATAGTCTGTTTCCCACGTATATTGTTCATAATCTGGATCCTTGTGTTACGGATATTTGCTAACATGCTTGAAGATTCGTATGGACCGTATATGTCCCCTTGGAAAGATGAATAATATTCACCCCCAGTAATGTATTCGTGCGGGTCAGCCATTTTGAATAACCAGACTCTAGAATTAGGAGAAAATTATAATAAGAAACACAAGCAAATACTGTAGGCCTTAAACTACAGGTATACCAGTGGTTTATATTGGGAAGTATTAAAGGTTTACTGTATTTTTTAACAGAATTTTGTTGCCCTTTTTAGTGTGCAAGACCTGATTGTCTTTTTACAATGCTTGAACATACTGTGCATAATAATTATTATTTATATTTTCTTTTCACTATGATTATTAATTGGGATTTTTTACAAATTTGTATGTGTTTCATAAAAAAAAAAATTGGTGAGAGGACGATCAACAACTTTTTATTTTTTAAATGGCCTTATTACGACTGTCTTTTGAAATTAATTTGAATACCATAGTGTGGCTTTTAGTACACATATGACATGAGTAAAATGAAAAGAACACACATATTTCCAGCTCATATACAGTATATCACTCTTATTTGAAAAGTTAAATGATTTAATAATTTATTTAATGATTAAACTACATACCCTACTATTGTAGGAAATTAAATTACATTTAACAAAAACAAAATTATATTTAAATTAGTGCCTTGGTGATCTTAGGCACCGCAGATTCGGCCGACACTAATTTTCAGTGCTGAAAGTTCAACTGACATTAACGTACTGTACATAATCATTTAACCATGTCAATAAGTTTACGTGACCATTATTATGCATGTTTATTAAAGTATATATATATCATACTGATTTGTTTTCGGTCACGTAAATATATCCACTTCCTTTTTATTATTACACCCTTCGCTCCCATGGAATAGGCCAGATGACTGGCCTAGCTAGGCATAGCCTAGATAAAGCTTACATGTAAAGATAATTAATGGAGGTGGATGAAGGTATTATTGAGGAGATTACTCAAAAATTCTCCGCACACGCAGCGCTATGCAAATGAGCCGAAAACAAAGCTGCCACAGCGCATGAAGAAACGTTTGCGGCGCAATTGTTCCTACCTTGAAGCTAATACATTTATCTTTCATGAAATACCAAACATATTAATATTTCTACAAAAAATAGTTTGAAATTTAATGAAACATTTACATGAGCTTTAAAATTATGGTATATTTCAACTTGAATTTCCATAAATTGGATAAAACTTGATAATTCTAATTTTAACACATATTAATCAAGGAATAATTTAGGATTATAATAAACTAAGTCATTTTGGTGTAAACGAGTGTGGACTATTCAAAAATTCAATCCAAAATCTGTATAATTTTCAGTTTTACGCTGCCTTAGCTTTATAGACGAACCAATCAATCTTTAGACAAAATTATACTGTAATGAATGTTCACAGAAGG
>NW_022751466.1:1115729-1136694 GCF_011630105.1 Anneissia japonica
AAAGAAAGAAAAAGAAAAAAATGATAGCCCAGAATGCCTCAAATGTTATTTTCGGGCGTCTAGAACACAAAAATTTCGCGGGGGGATGCCCCTGGACCCCCTAGGACATTGTTGTCTCAATCGGCCCAAATTTTGGCCCCCCTTTTGGACATCTCTGGATCCACCCCTGTTTGAGGAACCTTTTCCTTAAATATACACAACTAACTTACTAAAAAACTCCAAAAAAAATCCAATCAGGGGAACATTGTTAATTTTAAAGATATATAATGAGTTAAAATCAAACAGTTTATTGCACAACTGCTGTGTTGAAGCATATTGTACGGTATAAAAGCATGTCATTGTCACGTTGTTGCTAACCAATGATTTTATAAACACAAGATGGCGTTCTCCACGATTTACACGTAACAGATAGAAGCGTCGATTTGGCACAGAAAAGTAATCAATTTTGGGAGAGGGCGTCCTAGTCGTTGCCATGGATCTGAGATACAGTAAGGTGTTCGCGTTACAGCAAAGTTTGTTACCAAGTACGTTAATTGTTCCTTAAAAGAGAGGGCGCTTTGTAAATTGGACGCTTCTAATTGTTACTCGTAAACATCGCACGGCCTATGCTATGGTCAAAGAGTTGCTCGATGCTAACGAAAAAAATGTTAATAAGATAATACGCCCGTGCGCGATCCAAAGGCGGGAAACACATTGGTTTGTCGCGTCAAAAGGATCTGTTGCTAGCTAGCAAAGATCTTATAATAACAAGATAGCGTTCTCAGCTATTTCTGAGTGAAAATTCTGTAATAACACGGTGTAGGATGCCCTCTTGCAATTACAATTACTTTTGGACTTTGACATCAATGATCTCGGATGCAAATTCTGGAACAACTGCCTTAGTAACAACTAGGACGCCCTCTCTCAATTATAATTACTGTACTTTCTATTGTTTTCTGCATGTATTGGACGTTTTTGTTACACACAAACCGCAGAGAATGCTATCTTGTTATTATAAGATCTTTGTTGCTGAGTGATCTCTTTCTCAATAATACTTCCATGATTTAATATGTTGTGACTGTGAGAAGAACACTGAGGTAAACAAATTTAGAAATTAAAAGTTAATTAGGGCCTAGGCTAGTCTAGCGCCTCAAAAGGTTTAGGTCGTCTAGGCTAGATAATAATATAAAGTATAATAATTAATAGGCCTTATAATTTGTAACTATTATTATTATTATTATTGTTATTATTATTATTATTATTATTTATTTCTAACTATTTATAATATAAATAGTAGGCCTTGGCTTTCGGCTTTGGACCTGTGTGTATTATAGGCCTATCTACACTGTCAACCGGCCCTGTAAACCTAATAATAGGCCTAGCCTAGGCTAGTGGAGGCTAGTCAGCCCTACCTTGCTACTGCTAGGCCTAGATAGGCCTGGTAGGCTAAGGTTGTACCACTGCCAGGGAGTTGTTATTTATTGCTCACTCACTATAACAACTCCCTGGTTATACTTACAACAATCAAATCATGATAAAAACACTTTTACAAAAGTTCAAAAGCTTTTAAAAATAATCACTTATAACATACTAAAAGCTAATACAAACCTGGAATGGGATAGTGGATTTAAACAATCATAAGTATCAGAATAGCAGAATATGGTCTCTATAAAACAGGTCCTTCGCTTCAGTATTGTAATTGCAAAACGAGGCTATATTTAGAATTGGCTTTTTTGACGGGATTTTCCCAAAACACGCAATTATATTGTAAATAACGAGCGCCACCTACCGTTTGTGATGTGCAGGGCATGCGGCAAAGAGAGCTGATTGTTGTTTCACAGATCATAGGGTCTCAGTGTGTTTATATCATTGGGCCATGGAATGTGACCACTGCTTGGGATTTATTCCAAGATATTGGGATTTTTAATGACAACTTTCATTAAATCTTGGGATTTTTGGAATGTAATGGAATTTGGAAGTTATTATGAAATAAACAAAAAGGTTACTTAATGGTGTAATCACCGTAGTTGACGGTTGTGAGAAGAGCTGTTCATTTGTTAAAAATGAAAGACTCATTTGAAGCTTAGTAGTCGGTTTTCTGATACGATTTTTGTTTAGAGTCACGTTTTGCCTTTTCTAATAAATATGTGCATTTTTAAGTTAAATCTCTCGATATGTGTCCCACTGGCTGTATGCTTATGATTCAGACATGTGTGTAGAGCTGAAAAAGTTAAGCAAGAACATGCTGGGAGGTAACTCTCCTGAATAAAGCACCTAGTTGCCAGGAAATTGCACCGTCTCATACTTTGCAAATGCTTTTCATTGTGTTTTGATTTGACAGTTAGCAATTTCAATCAAATTCATAAATATTCTTTAGGCTACTCTTTACTAGCTTACTCCTCCCGAAAAAAGGAAGTTAAAAATAACACCTTTTTTTGTATGAAATATTTTGTGTAATACAAAAATACTGTATAACAACAATTGACCTGTCATTATTGTATGTATATTATTTTATTTTATGTAAGACATTCCCCTCTTTAAAATTCTCATCAGTTGATCTAAAAAAAGAACGAGTTATTGGTCTCGAAAATCCAGACAATGTTCCGTTATAGGCCTACAGTAGAAATTACAGTACGGTATATTAGAGTATAAAATTAATTGAAAAGGCTTTAAAATTAAACTTAAATGTACATGTACTAAGATTTTACAAATCTTGGGATTTTTAAAGCAATTTTTTTTAGACTTAATCTTGGGATTTTTAATTTTTCCCAGCGGTCACGCTGCATCGGGCTCGGTACCCATACCGACTATTTCACAGTACGGTGCAGGCGCTTGGGGTGCAACGATGTAATAGCAATGTAATCAAATGCCGTAGCCAGCTATTGTGAGAGTTGTGAAAATTGGTCAACATTGTTTGAATTACGTGTAAAGTGGGTCCACCCTGATATTGTCCCACACTGTTTGAAAACCCTGGCTACGGCATTGAATGCAATGTAAATACAATTCGTTTACGAAATGAAATCAATAGAAATTTTATTAAAACAACACTGTTCCCTATATTATTTCATGACACAATGTTTAGGCCTATAACCAAATATTAATTATTTTTATATTGAGCTGTTAGATGAGAAGCATGAACAGGTAAGTCTAACGACTTTGTTAGGCCTACAGTGGAGTTTAGAAGTAGGCTATACACAAAAAAATTAATGAGGATCAAAGGATTGGTTTACACAAACTAGTAACATGCGTTAGACCTATACTAATGTCCATTCTAAAAATTTAGAAGAAAAAATCCTGGCGCGACCAAAATATGAGGGGGCGTGGAATTTATTTTCGGTGGCCACGCCAATTGAAAAATATTGCTTCTTAGATTCCCGAATACACGTTAACCGTGACAGCATAAGCATAAGCCTAGCCTAATTTTTTTTTGCTTCGAAGTTTTCGATTGGGGGGGGGGGGGAAGGCAAGCTTTTTGTGGGGGGCCCCCCTTGCCCCCACGCCGCCCCCCCCCCCTTGGATACGCCACTGCATGTGCCTCAAAAACACTTTTTAACTAATGTAAGTCAACTCTGAACATGTTATTTTTTGTCAAAATATTAAGTAACAAGAATGTACTTTAGGTGTGTTATAAAACAAATACTGTAATGAGTGTTTTTTATTCACGCAATGGAAAAAAAATATTTTCATTCATTGAAAAATTGGCTGTCTTATTCGACTCGGCTCCATCTCGCCGAATGGAACAAACAGTCAATTGTTAAACTCATCAAAATACTTCCTATTGCCCTCATAAATATTCATTTGTATAATAGTGTAACTAAAGCACGACCAAAGAAAATATGAATCTAGTTTATGAAATTGTATCTGGTTCTCCTTTTAATCATATTTAGATATACATTTGTTAGAAATATTTTTTGGCTAATTATTGACTTAAATAGTTAAATAGTAGTAAATCTTAATGGAATGACGCTAAAAAATGCAGTAATGTTGTAAATTCATACAGTGAAGATATTCGCCGTACCACCGGAAAATATTGATGTTTCTCCGGCTTTATTATCTCAAAGAAAATTGTTTTATAATTGAATTTCAAGACGTAAGTAAGTTTATGAGACGGACACATACAACTTGGTCGGGAAATGTGTTTAATTAGTCGAATAATATTTGAATTTTCTTTTCCTTGCAATATTATCCTGTAAAATATATATGAAAGTAGTTTAAATAATACACTGTAAAGTAGTGTCTGATTTAAATGAAAAGTTCCACAAAATTTTGTTCCACTTTTGGTGGCACGTTTAAAAGCTAAACGTGTTTAGGCATAGCCTGATGTACTTAGGATCTTGACGTGTTTAACTTCAAATGTACTTGCGTATTTGACTTCATGATTTAATATGGATTCAATTGGACTTCATATTTTTTCCTTGTAAAAGGAAAACTCTTATATGCACTAATTGACCCCATGTTATCATTTCAATATTTTTTTCTATATTACCGTTGTTTTACAAAAAAGTATATTTGCCTATATATTTGAGGAAGGAATCTGACGAAAACTACTTAGTATAATTAAGGAGAACATCCGGAGGAAATCACTTGATAGTGCTTGCCCTCTTGGTAATGTTCCTATCGGGTTTTTTTAATTCTTTTATAATAATGTAAGCAAGTTGTAATTGTCTACACTGTTTTTCAACAGAAATTGACTAAATGAAACGAAAATAATGAAAATTGTAATATCGTATATTAACTAAATAAAAAAAAATGAGATTAGCTGCGTGCTTGGTGACATAGTTAACACCAAGTCGATTTCATAATGACTTGTATACTATTATTATTTTTTTAGGCAAACACAGTCATTTTATTATTAGGCCTGTATTATTACTATGACCGTATTTATTATTATCAATAGGCCTATAATTATTAATAGAATATTATGGTCATGTGAAATACAATTTCATTCTTTCCCATGTTAACGTTAATTAAGCAAGTTTGTTATAATAATAATGTTTTGATATCAAGATTGTGAATAGGCCTATTAGTAATACTGGACCAATTACCGGTACGATTTTAAACAAATTCAGATACGAAATATGATCTGATTAGTAATATTGTTTTACAAAGCTCTCGTTTATAAATTCTTCAAACTCACAAGGAATAGACTTGTTATAGTCCCTTTAATTTAAAAAAAAAAAAAAGTTAAAACTTTTTTAAAAATGAAACTGTAACAAGAATTTTTTCAAACTGAATGCAGTAATCGACGTTAATTCTAGGATAAAATTTGGGATTCTCCTAAATGCATTGCCATCAGTAATTCTGATCGACATTTTTCATCTTTAAATGTTTGGCACGGGTTGTTTTTAAAAAGGACTATAATAATTATAATTGTAAAAATCTACTCTATATTTTGAAGTTTAGTGTGTTTAGTATCCATCTTTCGTATTCACGGTCGCTCATTCTTGTTATTCTCTTTGCTTCAATTTGATCTAAAATACGAGAGGCAACGTCCCAGTTCAAGCCATACTCAGCCATTATCAAACGTTTACGTCTCTATATGAAAAAAATATAAAATATAAACAAGTTATAATATTACAATCAGAGGTGTAACAAGGGGCTTTGGCGATCGGGAAAACAATAGAAATGGCGCCCCTGCATTCATAGCTATTTTTTTTTTTCGTTTTGGGCATGCAGTGGTTGTTATTAGTTGATAAAAGAAAATATCAAAAACTTCATAAATATTTTTGGAATTGGGAAGCCCCTTTGTCTATGATTAATTAGATATATGTGCCCTGATACAGCCCAGAAATTATTCCACCGATTAAAATCAACAGTTTACCATTGGACCATGGATGTTTTTTTTTTCACTATTAATTAGGTTACATGACTAAACCGACAAGAAAGGCAAGTCGTAAAAGTATGCATGACACTCCAAAATCTAAGAACTATTATTATTATTATTATTATTATTATTATTATTATTATTATTATTATTATTATTATTATCATTATTATTATTATTATTATTATTTATTATTATTATTTCTTGTATTAACTTCCAAAGTGTGAGAAATCCTGTCAAATCGTATCACAATGAAGCTTTTTGTCGTACCTGTATTTGGGTCGAGTTACGTGGTTTCTGCATCAACACATGGGCTATCTCACGCTCATCATATGTTCTCCAGACCTTTTCAGTAATGTCAATCTTTATTCCATCTTTCTTCATCATTTCCATCACCATTTCTACATTCCCGTTACATTTGAAAAGGTATTCAGCAACCTCCTGCATTGTCAGTTTGGTTCCAGTATCTTTCCTTAATCCCAGTTGATGGATTTCACATATCTATAAGAAATTTAAAAAAATAGGCCGTTCTGGAATGTCAATCAAACTTAACAACTGACCAATCAGAAGAAGGCCAAAAATGCGCGCGTGTCAAAACAAACACTCGTGTTGTCCACAAACGCACGTGTTTGCGTATGTTTTTACACTGTCGTTTTGGGACCATAGTAATAATATCCAAAGGGCGGAACTTAGAGGAAAGGTCCATTATACAAAATATTGTTTAAACGGTCTGGAAATAAAAGTTCAGTTACAATTTTGACAAGTAAATTTATAATCGTATTAAGCACTTTGTCAATTACATTAATCGCTAAAGCATGCCAATTTACCTCCTCGATCGAGAAGTAAAATATAAAATTTTATCCACTCTTTAAACATACAAATGTAAACCTGTAAATATCAGCACTTTCTACGCCATGTAAAATATAATATTTGGATAGTTGGTGGGCATCGAATTTAACACTAATCACTATCCACAAGCTCGGTGGTCTGCTGTTCAGGAAACCAGGCTAGTATTCTGAAGGTCGTGGGTTGGATTTCCACCCGAATCACCTGCAAATTTGTTTTGCCAGTATTTGGGAACGTACTGAGTATTCCAGGCCCGTAACCAGCTTTTGTAATGGCGGGGGGGGGGGATCTTTTTCAATTTGAGTGGAACTTTTTGGGTCCAGGGGTTGCCTCGAACAGCGGCGGCTTTAGGATATATTTTCTGGGGGCGCCAAGTTGTCCGACAGGGGGACTTGAGCTCGTAGGCTCGCGCTGGGGGAAGGGCTTCCCCTCCCAAATGAGATTTTTTAAGAATAGCAACCTTTGGATGGCCGGAAAAATGGCACTCTCATACTGTGAGAGACATGTGTTTGCTTGGTGTGGGCCTATTTTTATATGTTTTATGGTCTGACTACCCGACAAGCTCTGTCCGGCGGGGGGAGGGGGATTGACCTGTCCGGTGGGGGGACTTAAGCTCCCTGTCACCCGCTGGCGCCGCCAATACTCTCGAAAAATGTTAAAAACCATGACCGCCACCTTTAATTCAAAATGCTCTTCCTGTGTGTTTGAGCTGCTTTCAAAGGAATTACATTTTTCGTGAATTAAAACTGAATCGATTTGATATGTGCAAATATTGAAGAAGCGGCAGTAGGCTATACCATGCAATATTGTTAGGAGATCAAATGTAGTAGTCTACAGACAGGATCATATCATATACATCATCATCATCATCATCATCATCATCATCATCATCATCATCATCATCATCATCATCATCATCATCATCATCATCATCATCATCATCATCTTCATCTTCCTTTACTGTGCAGAACGCCTTTTAAGTATAGTCGCACATAAAAACTACAGTGCATGTCATAGGCTTAGTAAGGCCAAGGCACACATATCTATTAAACTACTTACTATGTTACTTAGTAATGATGGTAGAATTGATAATAGTGATTTATGAAAGATTATGAAAACAGTGACAACAAAGTTGTGTTTTGTTTTGCTCTAGTAAAGCGGACTCCCTATTCTGTGGGGGATCGTCCGATCCCCTTGGTTACGGACCTGTATTCGGTACGATAGTACGTCAGGGAGGGCAAAACATCACTCTTATGTATGATAATAATTGTGGTGTTAGTGTTGAAAATAATGGCAACAATGCTGAGGATCGTCATCACTATGATCATCATGATCATCATGGCTAGTGCAATAATGATGATGATAATGACAGTGAATGTAAAAGTGATTATTATGATAGTGTGAAATGCTGCTGTTGTTGTTGATGATCAAGATTATAATGATGATGTTGATGATGATGGTCTTCATCATGATGCTTATGTGATAGTACTTTTATACCTGAGCCTCGACTTTGCGAACACAAGTACTTGTAGCCTTTCTAACATCACCTCGATGCTTCACTAGTGCACGAATGACTGATGACTCTGCAATTTTTACAGATGGTATCAATCGATGCAGATCTCTGGTTGCTGATGCACGTACACTGGCAATAAACTCCTTATAGTTGAGTTCTAGCCAATGAAGAAAATTCCCGCCAAATATTTCACACTGCGCTTTGGCAATGTGTATATCATCTGTAGTGAATCCTCTCCTTTTTGCTTCCTTAATTTAAAAGGTAAAAATGTGAACAGTTAATTCTTTGAACTGTATACCTATACAACAATATTAGGCCTAACTGTTTACCGTATTATTGTAGTATTTTTCTCTCTTTCTCTTTCGGGAGATCCCACTTTTATTTTAATCTCGAAGACAATATTTTAATGAGTATAAATATTTAAATTTAAATGAACACTTACAACATACATTCTAAGAATTAATTCTCGACATTTTGTCCATCCCATTGAGCCATATATTAAAAACATACTCATTTGTAATAAACATTTAAACTTTGAACAAAACAACACGCACTCAAAATACTTTTCAATCATTGATATTTGCCTTTATTTTCTGATCTTTTATTAAGCAAGAGTTGTAAATAAAACTAAAGAGAAAAGTTTGTTTACAAAAAGTTTGGGTTTTTTTTCATATAGCTTGAATTGTTTTACATTTAGCTAGCATGTGGTTTTCCATCCCTTTAAATTTATTATTATTATTTTTATTATTATTATTATTATTATTATTATTATTATTATTATTATTATTATTATTATTATTATTATTATTATTATTAATAATAATAATAATAATAATAATAATAATAATAATAATAATAATAATAATAATATTATATTCATTAATACATTTATGTAAAAATCTAATTCTACCTGTATCATATGCTTGTCATCATCTTGATTAAGGACTATACCTTGTTGTTCTGGCACTGAAATAACAATCCAATGATCATTACAAAGATTAAATTGTAATCTGTTTCTATTTTAACATTGTCAATTTGGAAAAGTTTTCTGTAGAAATGTATTTAGGTATTTAGGCCAAGCAAAGCCACGCTACACCGATATTAAAGATCCTGTTTTACCACTCACCGTTTTCATGTTCACTGGGCCCGTCAGCAAAAATGTCATCATCTACAATTTGGTGAGTATGTGCCGATAAACTTTTACTAAACGCACCAGGCTTCTTTCGGGAGAACTGTTCAGAAGAGTGATCGTGCATTCCAAGTGAGATGAGTTCCCCTTGCAGCAAAGATGTCGTGCGCCCCTGTCGGCTATTGGTAATCTCGATCGCCTCAATAGCTTTCATTCGCACCATGAGCATTTTCTGCTTTTGTAATAATTCCGATTTTTTTGTCACTAACGCGTCATATTCTTCAGTATAATGCTCCCTGTCCATTGCGTCTAATTTAATTTGAATTGAGTTTAGTTCTTTAGAAATATTTTCATTCTTTGATTTCAATGTCTGAGCTGCATTGTTAAAACTTTTATCCAGTGGAATGGATAATTGCACGTCGGCATCACCCACATGAGCCGGTGATTCGTAGTTTTCAAGAAGATCCTTTAGTGGTTCTTCTTTGTTAGATGGAAACGCATTTATGTCCGTGCGCTCAACAGAACTTGCTCCCTGTACGGGAATTTTTTTAAGGTAAGTTCCACTGTTGATATCTCTACTCTCATTGGAAAACTCAATGTTATTAGGCCTACTAGTCTTTGGGGGACTATTCGGGTCAATATCTGTAACAATAATATTATAAATACAGTTAGCAACATTTGATAGGCCTATAGTTTCTGCTGAATATTAAATACAATTGCACTAATAATGCATCTTTATTTAGCTATTATTAGCATAAATTATGTTTTCATCATATACATGTCCACTGGTTGGAATTCCGACAACGTTCTTTTGCTACAAAAATATGCATTACTTACATAGATTTTGATTAGGCTATATTAATGCAGTTTACTGTCTTCAAACAGAAAATTCTGAAATACCTTGTTCTACAATTTCTTCGAGAATATCAGACGCTCTCCTTTGATGCATCTTTCTCTTAGCATTACTATGCCATTTTTTGTCACATGGTGCACAACGAGAATCTTTACATTCTATACATTCTATAGTTCCATCCACCTGGCCACATAGGGCGCACAACTCAATATCTATTGGAAAACGAAATAATTAACTATCGAATTTAATTACACCTAACATGAAATTATAATTGTTGATAAATAGGCATGGTCTCTTCTGTCGGTGGACGACACTTGAGTTTGTCGTCGGAGTACAATTTACAATTTAACCAAAGTTATTGTAATTGTTGTAGTTTGTATACGGTACTGATCTAAAAGGACAATTTTTTGCATTACCATACATAAAATATCTTTTACTTGAGCCCTACTAGAGGTTTAGTCTTCTGGGCCCTAACTAGAGAACCTACAGACGGTTTGTCTTGGACCCCTTACCCTTTCCTGTTGGGGTTTTTTGTACTTTATTGGCAAATTTTCGAAGCCAACACTTGTTCCCACTTAGAAGTAAGCAAAAGCATGATTTCCATAAACATGGTACAAGTTCTCTACAGTGTTTTCACTTCAATTGCTACAATGCATAGCTGTCTACAATGCAATCTAGAAGACTTTCCGACTTGTCTTCGACAAACGTCCATTTTTAACTTTCCCAATCAGCGGGGACGAATTATAACCACTGATCAATCATCAGTTTAATTCCCTAAAGGCCATCCGCTCCTTCTCATCAATCATCATTTCGGGCGCATAAAATACCGTTTGATATTATGGTTGTTTGAAAAAATATTAATATGAATATGAATGTTAATCACCTTCCCCAAGTCCTTGATCACTAAAGTCGTTTTTCTCGCTTGCAATTAAATTGATGGTCTGGCGGCAATTTCGTTGCTCATCTATGCTTCTTTCAAACTTTAAATCTTCTTCATGTGACTTTTTGGGGATACAAGTTGATTCTACTGCATGATTTCGTTTATGTGTATTCCTCTTCTTATGACGATGCCATTTGACGTCACATTGGATGCAACGCGCGTCACCACATTCGTCACACGGTACAGCTACATCCTCAACACCGCAAAGAACACAAAGTTCTTTTTCTACTAAACACATAACAAATGTAATTATTATGACCATTGTCACTAAACTCTTGACATAATAATTACTTGAATTGTTTTAATTTAATTTCCCTACCAATTCCCCTTTTGTATTAATATTGTACATGCAGTAAATTAAAGGAAGACATTATTGTAGAAAGTATTTAACTAAGCATAATTTAGACTAATACACCGAGATCGAACCAGCGTGCGTTCCGATGCACTAACAACTGATTTCATCGATCTATTCTGTATTCCTCAACTTACTATGGAGTTTATTACACACGTTAGTTCTAAAAGAGACACGTTAATTAAAGTCACAGATAAGAATAACATCATAAGCTCGGAAAACTTGTAATATCAAAACAGGAACAGAATATTAAGCTTACCCTTTGTTAAATCCTCTTTTGGCCTGTCACGAACACATTTCCTTGACTGAGCTGGTGATGTGTGTGGGCGCGAGTCATCTCTGATCATGGGTAGATTTTTGATATTCATTATAATTTCATGATTTTGATTTGATTGGCTTAGTTGTTGATGTTGTCTTTTAGTTTTATCTGATTTTGTTTGCGGGTAAATTTCATTTTTCAAGCTTCCTATGAATAACAGAATAACACATATTCAGAAAAAAGAAACTTCTAACACATGAATAATTATCTGCAAAGTGTAAACAGAAGTTTGATATTCTGAAAAGTGTTTTAGTCTACCTATTGTATACTGTATCTATATACAGGTACCACATCATTTTAAATTTCTGATAAAAGGACTACAATTGCCACACAACATACTGTACAAGCGTTATCCAGACAATAATGGTAATTGCTTTTCCACATACAGATTCATTGGCCCAACATTCTGGCCCGATGACGAAAAAGTGCAAAAGAGTAATATTTTTGAGTGTGTTTTATCAAATGGATCAAGGAAACAGGGGTTTTATACAATTTTCAGCAAAAAGACTTCGAGGTGTAAATAAAAGTGTATCACTTTATTGGGATGGCACAAAGCTTAATCACGATGTAGCTTTATGTGGTTTAACTTTAAAGCAGTATTAAATGTGTTCATTGTATTCACACTACTTAGTACCGTATATTCAAAGATGTCTGGTGGATTGCCTATAGATATAGGTAGACTTTATTGACAAGTCAGGTAACAATCGGTCCAACAAGACAAATACAGTACCATGTTCACTTAAGCTTGGTTTCCATACAATCGCTACACTGTCGCTACAGTGTTTTCAGTGCAATCGTTGTACTGCGTAACAGTCACCGACGCAATCAGGAACGTTCCCAATTTTAACGACCAATCAGCATCACCGAATGTTGTCGGCGATAGCATGTAGCAATTGTTTAGAAACAAAACTATAGACTTGTGTGGTATCATTCAAATTGATTACAAACAAATGTGTCTATTCCTTTAATTAACTATACCTTTGGAGTGTCCTGATGCTGGTATATTATTAACAACCTCGAAGTCCCCGTGTGATTTTACGTGATTTGTCTGATCATTTCTTCGCAATCCAGTGTGCCTGCTAGGCAATGCGCCTCTTAACGGTGGGCTGCATGTGCTGTCACTGCTGCTGCTACTGCTACTGCTACCAATGCTGTCTGTTGAAACTACTACCTGGTTCCGCTTATGCTTGTCCCTCTTTTTGTGACGATGCCACTTGGTATCACATTGGACACAACGTGCGTCTCCACACTCATCACATGGTATAATCGCGTCCTCAACACCACATAGAACACAGGGTTGTTTTTCTTCATAAAAAAAAGTACACACAGACTATGAATTAAAAACGTTTGCTTTTTTAAAATATGATTCATTAGTTAGAAATGTTTATTATGATCAACATTAACTGTATATTTAATAGTGGCATGCTTATAACCAATTTACCATGTTGGCAGCCTTCTAATCATCATAATAATATTATTAGCATTGTCATCATTAACAACAAACATCTGCCCATTGCAAGAGGTCAAGTGAAATTGTTAATTTGACAGTACAGTGCATCTGCTTTTGCGTTTCTGTCTATTTGTATTATCATTAACAGCGATGAAGTCTAATTTTCCAGAGATATTCTGACGAAGAATTTATACTGGTATTGCCTAATCTTTCTTTCACATAATTTTTTCATAGAACATAAAATAAGCCATGTTTAATATTCACTCTCATGTTAATTATTAACAGCAATAGTAAATTATAACACAGTAACAACGACGAACACGACCACAGCATACTAAAATAGTTATATCTAAATACATGAATAACAAATAGATGCAGCACTAACTCTCCGTAGGTTTTGCCTCAGGCTTTGGTTTTTCATCAGTTACATTTCCTTCATAATCCATATGAGGTGCATCAAATTTCATATCAAATATCTTGATGTGCTTTTGAATATTATTCTCCAAATTGATGCCATCTTTTCTTCGATGCATACTTGTGTTTGAGTGACTATGCCATTTTAGGTGACATGACTGACAGCGGGCATCTTCACAGTCATCACATTCGATGATCGCGTCTTTTAGTTTACAAGTTACGCATTTATCTAGAAATGAAGCAATACAATTAGCACTGTATTGCATTACAAAGAAAATCTAACAGAAATACTTCGTGCGTAGAGGAAGCACTATATATTAGAGTTCTATAGCAGCATAGCTAGCTCAGTACATTTTGTTCCTGGTCCATAGCTGCAGTGTTTCAGCTTAGGAACGGGGAGGGGGAACCTCCGTCGGAGAAAAATACAATTCGTAGGGGGAAACATATATGCATCTTTCTATATATTAAATTGGAAAATTAAGCCTTTGAAACTCCTAAATTGTCAAAATGTTCGCCTTCTGGACAACTTTCGAAAGATTTTGAGAGACACCTAACCACGCCTACTGTTCTGTTCGGGGAAAATCCCCCTTCCACGACCGGGGACATCGGACCCCCAATCGGGCAAATCCTGGCGCCACCCCTACCTGAGAACTGAAAACAAGACACAATAACGCACTATTTTTCGGAAGAGACGATTACATAAGATTGGTATGTACATGCACGATAAAAAAAAAACAGCACACCTTTCAGAGAGGAACGGGGGATTGCCTTCGGGTGTACCGTAATGCTCCACTAAGCACCGAGACACTTATAACTGAGAGTGGTGCATATTTCAAGGTTTTTTTGTGATAAAATGGTAAAATATATTGATTAGCTTATCTGACTTGTTGCAACCTTAGTATTAATTACTCTATGAAAATTGGTTATTTAATTATAAACTTAATTACCTCTTAGCGGTTTATTTTCTGCATTGTCAGGTTCTTGTTGATTTTGCTTATTGGTAGGTAAGTCAATTTTTTTTGTTTTTAGTTCAACATGCGACTGGTTTCTGGGCAAACTGCCACTGTCTGAAGAAGCTGGATCCTGGTTCCGTTGGTGTTTGTTCCTCTTTTTATGACGATGCCATTTTTCGTCACATTGGACGCAACGTGCGTCACCACACTCGGCACACGGGACAGTTGCATCTTCAACACCACAGAGAACACATGGATCTTTTTCTGAGAAATATAATTATATAAACAACTATTTTTCTTATATTTAAGATGTAATTCGTTAGAATAGACCTTTATGTCTCGTTTTTTTGGTTAGGCCTATACCAGATTTGATAATGAACTACTGCTCACAGCAGAGGGGTAGGAAACCGCTCTCTTCCAAATCTCTTCATGATACCGTTGAAATTTAACATAGTTGTGTACAGGGATTTTAAGTCTTATAACACGTGCAATATAATAACTAAAAATGGTTACTTACTTTCTGTAAATTGATTTCTTTCTAGCTTTCCAACTGCTTTTGATTCATGGCCTGGGTATGCTGGTTTACTTTGCAAAGCTTCTGATTGTTTCTTTGAAAATGCGGGTATATCTTCGCTCTTAACGTAAGATCTTGAAATAGCTGATCCTTCAAACTGAGAATTGCTTCCAGTATGTTCGATATTGATAGACATCACCGGTTGTCTGCTCGGTAAATGAGTATTCCTTGAGGAGTGGGAATGCAACTTGACGTCACATTGTTGGCATCGTGCATCTCCATATATATCAAATATGAAAGTAGCCTCTTCCATTCCACAAGTCATGCACATACCTTGAAGTAATTAATATTGTCTTAATTAGTAAAGTGGGAAAGCTATGGTCAACGTAATACTATTATGTACTGACCATACTCGTTTCTTTAATGTATTTAAATGAAAAATATAAGAATATTATAAACCCAAAAAAGTATTTTGTATTATTTACATCAAAACATCTTTTTTTTTACAATAAACGAACCTTTTGTCAGGCTGCAGTACTAACTAAATGGGCATACCTTGTTCGAAATAAATAGCATGTAAGACACACTAGATTTGTGATTAAAAGTTACGGTTACTAACATTTTAGAATGGTGACACCACTCTCTGAGTTTAGTAGACCACCATTTTCTGGTTTCGTATTCAATTGACATTTCTTTAGATATTTTACCATAATCTATTGTGTTTTTCATACCTCGTTTTGTTTTGCTGACCAGTGGTTTCTCAGAAAAACTTGGATGAACTATAATATTTGGAAGTTCAGTTACACGCATTATTATTTTGTTCTCTAAATTCGGCTGAGAACTTCGTTGGTGCTTCTCCCTTCCAACATGAGTATGCCATTTCACGTCACAAGGTTGACATCGAGCATCGCCACATGTATTACAACTGACAATGGCATCCTTTATTCCACATGCCGCACATTTATCTGAAATTTCACATAATTAATGGAAAAATTCTGTTCCGAAAGACCATTTTCCAATATCAAAATGTTGAATTTACATGGTATTTACTATCTAGGCCTATTTCAACAAGAACACCAAATATCACTTAGAGATTTACCTGGGGTTTTTTATTGGTTATTTTTTTTTTGTATATTTTTTTGTTATGATTGATTAAATGATCTGTTGGTCAGTCGGCCTGTTGGATTGTCGGTCGGTCGGTCAACCAACGATGGTATTGTAACACGTTACTAATTGCTATGCAATGTTTGTGTAGTAGAAGTAGTTGCCGTTGTTGTTGTAGAAGCAGCAGTTGTATAATCATAAGTCCACTCTTATAAAGTGGATTCCACTAATTATGACATCATTCACTTTAAAACGATTGCGTAATTCGGTGTCAGAATGGATCTTTCACGCACCAATCTCGAAACATCGTCACATCTGTAGGCACACGGGTTCATTTTGGTGCGCGTATTAAATGTAGTCACTTGTCGATACTTATATATTTACAGTGGTGGCGCCAGGATTTGCCCGACGGGGGTCTGAGGGCCCCACTATATGTAGAAAGTACATATACATTTTTCTCCCCGACGAATTGCGGGTTTTCTCCCCGACGGAGAGTTTTGGTCCCCGACCCTGATGGCGCCACCCTTGTATATCTATGCTACTACACTATACTTACCTTGAAAAACACTGTCACTATTATCGGACTTCACTACTTTTATATTTTGTGGGCTTCTTATATTTTCAGAAGTATCCAATTCTTTTGGGGTAATTGCCTCACTTTCCTGGTTTCCAGATTGGTTGAACAATGCTTTTTGACAACTTGGATTAACTCTAATATTTGGTAGGTCTTGTATTTGCATTGTTATTACATTCGGCTTATCTTTTCGTTGGTGCATCTTTCTTTCGGAATGGGTATGCCATTTCATATCACATGTTTCGCATTTGGAATCTCCACATACTTCACAATGAATAATGGCGTCTTTTATTCCACAGATTACGCATTTGTCTATATAAAAGTAATTGAAACAAGATGTTGTGATTTTAAAACTTTGAAGACAAAAATTTTTGCTCCATTAAACGTACGATGTGAAATAATACCTTCTATAGTTCTCAATTTTTGTTTGTAGACCTAAAGCAACCACTATAATGTTTTTAAATCCTCAAATTTTTGTCGCCTACACTGTAATTTGGTGTACTTGAATCTGAATATGTAAATTGTCAGTAATTTTCATCGAATGATTGTTTTATCAGTTATGTAAACATACCTGATAAATAATTGACTTTAATAATTTTATAAGGATCACTCACCATCTATAGGCTTATTGTCCTGTACATCTTCATCACTTTTCATTAACGGGCGTTTGGGTTGAACTTGAAATTGACTTAAATCTCCTTGGTGTTTTTTCTCATCTTTCTTTGTACTAGGCTGGTCGTTATTTCCAAGTTCTTGGGTCATTTGATGTAATCTGATGTTTGGTAACTCTTTAGTATGCATTTGTATCACACTGAGTGAATTCATCTGATCTTTTCGTTGGTACATCTTTCTTCCGGAATGGTTATGCCATTTGATGTCACATGTTTCACACCTGGCATCTTCACATGTGTCGCAGGGTAAAGTGGCGTCCTGTACGCCACATACAACACATTTACCTGAATTCACAATGTTTAAAACATATCAAGGACTCTGACAGCGTCGTACGAGGCAGTCACACACTATGTGTTGTCGTGTCGGGAATGTGTAAGTTAAGCACAGATCCGTCAGGGACAGTCGCACTGTAGAACATGTAACACAAAAATCGCGTCGGGCTGCTTCGTGCGACGCTGTCTGAGCTGGCCTTTATATGTGTAATATTGCATATTTGATTTTAGAAAAATGTTTGGAACAAATTTGTGAGATAATGAAAGTGTAAAAAACCGCTTCCTATTTGTGGCATTATCTTCAACAATTAGGTGTTTATATGCATTCATTCATATCATCTCATTGAGTAAAAATGAAGCTCATTATGAACAATTATCATTATTATTATTATTATTATTATTATTATTATTATTATTATTAGTATTAGTATTATTATCGACGACAAGCTATGTCACTCAAAGGAATCGAACTATTTTACTCGAACTAGTACGCCTAAAGCCGTTGTTATTATCTAAAGAAAATGAGACTAACTACTTATATATGCAGGTGATCACTAACACCACCTGCGTACCAATTCTTAATAGGCATAGGTCTATATGTCGATACTCACTTCCTGCAAAAGTTTTGTTATCTCTGAGCAAAGAATCCTGTCGTCGTCGATAATGGTGCTCTGATTTTTCGGAATCGTCCTCAAATTCCTTTGAGACATTTTTCTCATCTTCTTGCTTGACAGATTGTTTGAATCGTGATTCTTGGAAATTTGGATTAATTTTCGACAGATCTTTGTCTGATGTTTTGATTTCTTTCACTACACGTGGTTGATGATCCTTCCGTTCTTGTGCCTTGATGTCAGAATCGTCATTGCATTTTTCATCAAACGGCTGGCATCGAACATTATCACATTTATTATCAATTAAAACGACATCTTGTTTTCCACATGTTGCGCATTCATCTATGAAAATATAAAACTTATAATCAAACAAAATAAGGTTAAATTTATATATTACGTTTGTTACCTAATATAGTGTACATAACACTCAACTAACACCAACTAGCATACCTCCACTAGATTCTTTTCCAGCAGTAGAAGCAACATTTCTAATCTGAATTTCGTTTTTGTGGTGTATACATTTGTCCTGTCTCATTTCAAATGCACTTGGCTGTTTTGAAGGAAATGAGCCAAGTTTGATCCTAGGAAGATCTTCTATTTGCATTTCGATACTGTGGATTGACTCGTTGTTCTCGTCCACTTTATGATTTTCTCCTTCATTAGAAATAGTAGTGTTATCTAAAAGCCCAAACAAACGTTTTAATTTTTCAAGTGCATAAACTGTTATTGAAATGATCAATTTACATACAAAGATTTAAAAACATATAACATGTTTTACTATCGTTACTACGAAATCGTTAGCTCGACAGAATTGCATAATATACAAGCTGAATCTTTTCTATAAAGAACAATAGTCAAATTACAGTATATTGATGATGTGCTGTCTTCAATATTAATGGTCAATTTTTTACCTTTTATGCAAGTTTCTGCATTGTCTGATTCCAGGTCTTCATCATAAGAGTCTATGCCGTCTGTGGTTTGGCCAGATGAAATACTATCTTGATCCTCATGAAACGCATCTCTCTGTTTGTCAGGCACATTTTGCTTTGGGTCTAGTCCAGAGAACGTCTTCCATCTATCTAACGACGACACATTCCTAAAGCAAATCTTATCTAAGAACGCGTCTTTTAGATTTGTTGACACGATGGGCACTGACGCTAGTTCCTCGTCGTTTAGACTGTTAGGATTACTAAGAGTTGCCGGCAACGATCGAAAGTCTGTGACACCTTCTACACTACTATTTCTGAGGTGCTCTGATAAAGACAACTTGTTCACTGTCTTTCTTGATTCCATGACTTCAATCCGCCGTCTGTTGGCATGGGATTGACTAAGAGATTGCGGCAGCTAGCCTACACCTACAAAATAGACAATAGACGCATTAAATAATTGATTTAAAACATTATTTCTTCTTTAATTTCCAGAAATATATAAGCATATGAAAACAGGTCATCATTATTTCAGCATATAATATTACATCAGGCTTAAGAAAATTATTATTTTTTTTTTCAATATTAGGCTTCTTATTAATATTATTACTATCATCTTTATTATTATTGTTATTGTTGTTCTTATCGTAACTGTCGTCGTGACCGCCGCCATCATCACTATTATACTTACTATTATTAAGATCATTATTACTATTTTTATTATTTAATTGTTGCTATTACTATTTTAAGTATTGGTAACTTAACTTACATAAATTCAGTCAATATTCGGTTTATAATTCGTCTGTATTCGCCGTATTTATTCGACAATATTGTGTTTCAAAGGTTTCATCGGTATTTGCCCGCATTTAACAGAATGAATTATTGCAGGAACTGGAAAACAAAGATATGTCGAGTCAAAGAAAGGGTTTATGGCCTGACCATAATTCTGGTCAGATCATTATTGTTATTGTTGTTGTGACCACCGCCATCATCTTTATTATGCTTACTATTATTAATATTATTATTATTACTATTTTTATTATTTGTTACTATTATTATTTTAAGTATTGGTAATTTAACTTACCTAAATTCACTCAATATTCGGTTTATAATTCGTCCGTATTCATCGCATCTATTCGACAATAATGTGATTTAAAGGTGTCATCGGTATTTGCCCGCATTCATCAGAATGAATTACTGCAGGAACTGGAAAAACAAAGATATGTCGAGTCGAAAAAAAGGTTTATGGCCTGACCATAATTTTGGTCAGATTATTTAACATAAATATCTCTACCAAAATTAATTAAAAATGTCATCAGTGTAAATGAAAGTACTACATAATCGCTGCACCACCTCACAATCTTTAGTAAAGGACACCTCACCAGAAGACTAAAGTCTTGGTAACCACTCTCCTAACTTTCTTACGATCTCCAACAAGCTGAAGATATCTCCCCTGAGAACTGACCCCAAGGCACTGGAAATCCTTCTTCGGACTTGTGGGTTAACATGGTGTACACCAAATAAATCTAATACAATCCATACATTTTTAGATAATTCGGAAAAATTTTAGTGAAATAATAGGATTATTTTTTTCTATTTGTTTATATATAAACTGTTTATTCTGGCCCATATTCTCCCACCACTGCTATCTCTCTATTTGTCACTGATCTGTAATAGTTTATATTGATTGTTATTTGCCATATACATTTAAGCCTATGCT
>NW_022751466.1:1136726-1145979 GCF_011630105.1 Anneissia japonica
TAGTAGTAGTAATAATAATAATAATAATAATAATAATAATAATAATAATAATAATAATACTAGTAGTAGTAGTAGTAGTAGTAGTAGTATTAATAATAATAATAATAATAATAATAATAATAATAATAATAATAATAATAATAATAATAATAATAATAATAATAATAATAATAATAATAATAATGATAATTATAGTTAGTTGTTAATACTTACAGGCTGTCCGTTGTTGTTCATTTCTTTTGTAATGTATTGCAATGCTCACAAGACGTCGTCGGTTGGCATTTTAGCAGCAGTTAGGCCTACTAAAATTATCACTGTCATCAAAATGCGGATTTCAACGCTTTTCTGCCAGACTAGATCTGTACATGTTGCAAGCAGTGCGACAGAGTGCTCATATTCAAAATTGGAGAATCCATTTTGAAAAATACTGAAACGACAACGTAATCGCTGTAGGTCTATTTCTATGAATATAATCGACAATACTGTACAGTACTAGGAAATGAATATGTGGCGTTTATTCTATTCCCGGCCATGTGTTAGCATAAATAGTTTTGTGGAAATTCCGAAATCGACTATGCAATGACGTCATCTCTTTAAAGCAAAGTGAATAGAGGCAATTTTGCAACTGTTATAAGCATGTCACTATTAATCTGCCTGTTATGTTTTATATAAATTTCAATGAAGGGATTAATTATTATGTAACATTTACATTAGCGTTGATGTATGGTACTGTATTATAAATCTATTCTATTAATATAATTCTGACATGAGTGTTCCGTCTAGTGTTCCGTCTTGTACAAGTGTTTTTCAGAATATACCCTACATATTTATCTTTTTCTATAAACTAACCTAGGATTACACTATAATCATGAAGTTTCAACAGATATATAAATAGACATAAGTATTATATTTTGCTCATTATTGTTTCTACTTCTTTGCGATTTTCCCCAATTTTTATGTGTAATATTGATAGGAAATGCCAAGGATGATATGGATATTTGTATTTCAACATTGCACGAAAATGATAGCAACAATATGATAGCAATAATATTATGTTTCATGTGTAATAATAAGCTTAAGACATGACATCACCGTCGTTATGCTATGAAGACACAGCATGTAGGCCTAATTATATTTCGAGAATTTTCCTTGAGTGTTCTCTTTCATTTTGCGGTCTATATTAAGCACTCCGTTGTGTTTGAGTTACAAAATCTATTTGTCCAAAGTCGAAAGTGTAAAAATAAAAGAACGTGTAGGACTATCATTTCTATTTATAGAATTATTTTTGATCAGTTACCGACCAGGACCTTCTAAATTCTGCTGATTTTTTAGGCCTATAAAGTGATTTCAAAACAGGGGGCGTATCAGAAAAATTGTGAATTAGAAACCCTTATCGATGTTTATAAGTCAAGATGAATGATATGCATAAAAATTGTTGAAATAAACTGCATTTAATGACCCAGGTTTTAACGAAAGAGCGCTGTACAGCCGGAGTAGGCCTACATCTTATTTTATAGCAAGATATCGGTATCTCTGCCCACACACATCTGAATTACCTATACTACATCTACAACATCGAGTGCGCTTGCCTTTATTATTATAATTTGAGAAAAAAGCGGGTAGAGCTACCATTTCTACCCAAATTTTCCCACCTCAGCCCGAACTATGGTGGACTTACGAAATGTTCACACCTTTCCAAACAGATCTCTGCCCTTGCTCAGGCATCCTCTTATATATATCTAGTATTTATTTAGTAAGTTGACCATGGTAAGTTGGAGCCTCATAATCCTGACCCTTTTCCCTACCCACCTAAATTTCAACCAAGATCCGCCCCTGTCGACTATAATTTAAAAAGACCTTTTGCAAATGCAAGAAAAACCTTATAAATTAAAATGCTGACAAGCAAAAAATAACAAAAACTGGGTTACAGAGTGCCCAAAATGTTGTTATAGATGCAGACAATCCTTATTCGTCACGTATTTTGAAATATATGTTTGGGTTAACCTCTTTGGGGGTTAATGTGACTACCTTATCATATATTCTGTTATTTTATTAACATATACAGCTTTTTTTTTATCAGCGGCACTCAATGAAGTGGTGCGCTCACTTACCTATACTGAATAGTCTCTGCTAACTCCCACTGTACTGTATTAACATAATTTGAAAACCTGTAATTACAATTCTTGCATGTAGTTTTTGTAGTGTCACAACTCTTTGTTCAATAATTTGTGTAGATTCGTGTTAGTAAATTTGTTATTTTAATTGACATGAGTAAATATGAGCTGGAACAATTCCCTTAATTGTAAGACGCCTACGGGGATGGTGATACGACACAATTTTGCAGATGTGTGCAGGCGTCTGGCCGTCAATCGTAACAAACATTTCGTTTACTAAAATTAGTATAATAGGCCTATATGGCGGTAAACGTGAGACACGTAAAAATTAGACTTACTTGGCTCTACATACTATAACATTCAAATAATGTCTTCAAACAAATGCATTTTATTAAAATACGCAATTCATGTCAGTTAAAAAAACAATATAATTTGAAAAAAATACAATGTATATATAATAAAAATATAATAATAAAACACACTTTAACATTCAAGTAATGTACCCTATTCAAACCAAAAATAAAAATTAAACACCCTTAACATTCAAGCAATGTATTCAAACAAATGGGTTTTATTGATTCACTCAAACAACAGAATAAAAAAAAAACAGATTAAAAAGCTGATTAGAAAAAAATTACCAATATTTCAAAGAAACGGTCAAGATAAGACATGCACGAACGACGAGCATATATTCATGGAACAAGGCTACCGGTACCAAATGTAGGCCTAAATAAAAGATATAATTACATAATACAGTAAAAATTTAGTGTACTTTAAAAAGTAAATAATTATTATATGCACAAAAATAAAATAAACACTACATGATTTTCCTAAAGTGCCAGTGAAGACAAAATCTGAGGACGTGGACTACAACGTCGAATGGTAACCTACCCTTAAGGCGTTGAGACGTCCTAAATTTTGCTCTGATCAGTAAAAATTGTCGTCCAAATTATTGTAATTTTAAAAATGTGCTACACCTAATAATACATTTAGGACTGTTAAACTAATATCACACAAAATACAATACCATGGGTTTTTTTTACATTTTTGCTCTTTGAAAGGTCTCGCTCGGCCAATTAGGCAAAGCATGCTGATGGGCTCTGGTTTTAGTACAGATCTGAGCTCAAAGTTGACATGTGCTGTTTACATAGAACACAACAAATCACCTTTTACAGCCACCCTTTTTGAACTCTTGACATTGGTAGAAGGTGCCGTTGGTTTGTTGACAAACTAACCTCTGACCTAGCCAACATTCCACATATCCATCTTTCAAGAATATGTTAATAGTTGCTTTTACGTAGGCATACCTACAGTGCGTTAAGCAACGCTATATTAATATGATATTTTGTATTTCTAACATGGGGAAAATTAGGTAAAGATACAGTATTATGTATCTGGTTATTCCATTAGGAATAGTGTAAAAATGCACTGTATCTGTAATTATCATTGTAATTTAATGTTTACAATAAATGTAGTGATTCGTCATGCAGTCCTTTTGTGTACGATCGAATAGCACCATTGCTTACCGGTACCGTTTTTTTTTAAAAATCAAGCTACACTCTTCAATAAATTTAAACACTATGGATATTCTACCGACATGCCGTTGTCGATTAAGATAGCAGGACTGAAGTTTAAGGTTGGGGTCAAGCCGGCTCCACCAATTAATACCTCGGATTTACGTGAGGTTGTCAAAATAATATCCACAGCCAAATTTAAAACCTGTGAAATCTGTGAATCCTAAAACCCGCAATTGCATGTTTATTTTCTGACTCTAGTTGAAAATATTTTTCCTATTTACAATATTTTACAAAGTAAATGGTAAATTTGCCGCCTAAATACACCTATTACTATCGATGACTATAATATGCCTATGGTCTTGTGGTGGTATTTTCGACATAAACATTGCTTCCCGAGTGATGGCATTACATGGTAGAAAGAAAAAAGCATTCAGTTACATTTTATTTTCTCTGTCTTCTTTTAAGGTTGTCTTGCTACACATTTCACAGATAAAAATATCAATGTTTTTGTTTACATAGGTACAATATGGACACCCCCAACCAACAGGCGCTGGTGTATCATTTGAAAAGTGTGACTCAATCATCATCAGTGGTTGGTCTTTGTCTCGTACTTCTGGGTAATTATGCAGCTCTTGTGTTGCCAACTCAGTTCCTCTTGATGACGCGTCTCTATTTAAGTCGCCATGGCAATACACACACATGACCCTGTTTCTTTGATGCTCGCAAAGGTGATATGCACGCTCTTTGTAAGGAACGGCATCATTTGTAGGAGGACGGCGAATGTTCTTGGTAACGTTAGACAAGTTTAAAGAATGATCTACAGCAACTTCCATTACATTCACTGTTACGTCATCATGTTTCATTTTTGATGCAGTAACCCGCGGTTGTTCGGTTACAGTGCCATCACGCAATCTTGATTCTATTTCAATCAGCTGTTGTTTAAGAGTGTCCCGTTCTGCTTCGTATTTGACATACCACTGACTACCTGGTTTATGTGACATCAATAATTTATCTTTGAATCTTAATTCACTTTCGACACAGTTTCTATCATTCGAAAGTTTGCTAACTGTATCTACTTCGAAATCATTCACATGAGAACGTGAAATTAATCTAGACCCAGACTGGACTGTTGGTCTGAAAAAAAAAAAAAAAAAAAAAAATAACAGTAGCTTACTCTAACAACGATAAGTTTTTACTGTATAAAAATTTAATATAACGGGCAATACCAAATGATGAAATGATGATGGTGGTGGTGTTGAAAGTGATGATGTTAGTGAAGACAATGAGATGAGCATATATAATAATGATGATTTTTAAATGTCATGTCATCAGGATGATGATGACGATGCCAGTTATATTAGCAAAAACGATGGCAATGAGGTATCGATGTGAATGAATAGTAGAACGCGTTTGCTAGTGCCTGCTCTGTGCATGCTGAAAACTTCAGGATTTCAAGCCTGGCCGATTTTGCTTACCTTAGTGAGACAGATCGCTGGACACGATTGCCACCGGGAGCTGACATGGGTCTATTGCACTCTCCTTTGTCTCCTCTCGACTCTCTGCTGGTGATTCTGTTTTTATGGTTCTTCCGTTTGGGATGCAAGTGCCATTCTTTGTCACATTCAGCACAATGTGAGCAGGCGCAGTCCTTACAATTAACTATACCTTTACTATCACCACAAAGATTACATGAAGGTATATTCCAAGAATCTACGAGAAAACATACGAATAAATAGTCATTTACAAATTTCACCGAATAATGAAAAGGAGGGTTCTGGACCAATTTAATCGAGAAATGGCAGGGATCCCAAGTTGGAAGAGATTAGCTCCGGAAGATCTTTTATAACACATCTAATTATATTTTTCTGCACATGGTTATACCAATTGTCACCAATTTCAGTGAGACAATTGATAAATAAAGTAATAAAACGTGCACATATTATGAATTTGCGGAAGATAGGTCATTTTCCTGAAGATTCGCCCATCCTTGCGGGAGTGCGGGAGGCCATCCCGAATCCAGGATGACTCCCGCGACTTGCGGGAGACTTGGGCTCTTGAAATGGTTATGTTCCAAAAACGCAGTTCCATGGGCCTAGTAAATATTATTATTATTTTCGGATTAGTGATCTTATAGCCCTATTTTGTATTTTCTTTCCCATTAGACACAAATACGACCCTTTTCAAACACCAAACTCACTCTCTACCCAGTCACACGCTCGCCCTTCACCCACTTTTCCATGGCTGTAACACTCCAAAGCAAGCTTGTAAAAGAATCAACGTGTTTGCATAGATATTGTAAAACAAATTCACTAATTCATAGCATGAACATCTCTGAAATTCGCATTATTGAGTGACGCCTTATCTCTTGTGTCAGATTTTTCATTCATCCAAATCCATATAATTATATGGCTGCCTTTCCTCCAAATCTAAAAAATATTTATGTCCATTTACATAATATTGAGACTAATGATAACAAGGCTTCTCAAAAACACATTAGTTGACCGCATATAAGATGTTGAATATGTTCAACTTAAATGAAACTGAAGTGTTATAAATAGTTCCTTTTGCAACATTGAGTCTTCTGACATAATATTTGATGGTCTTTAATGTTCTTTTTGCCATTATTGTCTTTCTCCTTTTGTTTTTGGTTATTTAAATTTATAATTAAATTGAAATAACGTACCAACTGTTTGGTACAGCATACCGGTATCGAATGTAGAATGTAGTTCTCGTGGTGGTTTCGAAGGTTGTATCCTGAAACTTTGAGAGGATTTTATTTTGCTATTTGTCATCAATGTGTCGCTCGTGCTTCTAGGGCTCGGTTCTTGCTGTCCGTTTCTTGTCCCAATTATACATACAATAGATTCAGGATTTGGATGGCATTCTAGCTCGTACATATCAAGCTCCTCTTTCGCCACTATTACGTCAATGAGAATGGTAATAATGGCTTCTCTGATTGGTTCCTTGATGTACTCAGAATAGCTGAGTCTATCCTTGTCTTTATTGACGTAACCTAACATTTTCAATATTTCCTCTGCTCCCTGTGAACATACGCAACAGTGGTAATATTACAAGTGATTAACCATCGCAACGTAATAATTTAATAATAAAAATAATAATCATTATAATCACAATCATAATAATAATGATAATAATAATAATAATGATGATGATGATGATGATGTTGATGATGATGATGATGATGATGATGATAATGATGATGATGATGATGATGATGATAATGATGATGATGATGATGATGATGATGATGATGATGATGATGATGATGATGATGATGATGATGATGATGATGACGATGGCGATGGCGATGATGATAACGATAATGGTGATAAATTGAAGACGGTTTACAAATAAATGTTTGGTAATATTGCTTCTAATGTTAGCTCCATCCCAAAACGTACCTCTGTACCAGCGATTTTTTTCTGATAATGATCTGATTCTAGATTGATCTCCCTCCAGTCCTTTTTCCTATAACCTTTTTTTTCTAGTAGCTTATAGCCGTAGGATTCCAATGCAGAGAGCGTTAATATAAGGGTAGCGATCTACAGTAAAAAAATTAATACAGATGTATAAATTACTTTCCATAGGTCTTCCTCAAACACTAACCTACTCTCTGCCCCTCTATCTGTCACTATGCCAGTTTCTTTCACACAGAAATGTATATATTTTATTCATGAATGTACTAATATATGCATTAAACTAAAGTCCTACAATTGGCACAGACTAGTGAAACATCAGGTTGAAATCTAGAATACAAATGTCAACAATACCATCAGGTTACTTGCAGTAATACGAAATAACATGAAGATAAAAGATAGACAATGATATTATTAAACAAAGACAACAACTCATTGCTTTTCTTCAGTTTTATTTAGAAGAAATCATTACTGAATGGAATACACTACTTCGGCTGCGTCTGTAACCTCACTTGAAGCGTCTAACACACTTTAGGTTTGATATTAGAAGGGTAGTCTGATCATACGAAGGTGCATTAACGATTCTGGAGACTCCCTCTTGTTCTATAGATCTCTACTGATAATCACGGGCTTCTTACAATTTAAATCAATTAAAGATTAAATTATGACAGCATTAATATAAAAACAAATAGGCCTAGTGCATAAAACAAGGACATTCCATGGCCGACTACACTACCAGAGCCTGCAACATTCGCGCCAAATCCTTTAATGTGCTAAGGAAAAAGTGTTGATTCCAGACAATGCAATTCCTTCATTGAGATGAGAAAAACACTTTTTGCAGGAGGTAACTTTTGTTTGAGTTTATAGGCTACATATGAAGATTTTAATATTGTATTTTACAAAAGTTTATGATTTCATCATGTGAACGAAAATGTAGTCCTACTCACATCTTTATCGGCGTTCTTTCTTATGAATTTCGAAAGATGTAAGTTAGAATAACGTCTATCAATGCTGCAGTCCACATGTATGATATCACCTGCTAGCTCACTCACTCCGTGTGGTCTATATCCAAAACAATCATCGTTGAAAAGTGTTCGCATTTCCGAACGTTTAGAGTTGATTATTTTTTCTACCATATTTTATCTCGATAGTCTGCTACCTGAAAAAAAAGAAATAAGTTCTCTTGTGAGCACAGATTAACGGACAATAGAAAATGGAATTTTACTGAACAGAACATCGCTACAACTACGCACATGTCGCCAAAATACACGTGTGTTCCATTAAACACATCATGTGTTTACGTACATTTACGCTATTTTTGTTAAAAGGAGGGGGCCGCGGAAAGGTACATTATGGCGTGCGTTTAAAGGCGAGGAGTGGGACCCTACAGTAACCACTCTAACAACCTATCTCACACCTCTCCATCAAAAAGATCCGATTTAAAAATACGAAAGTGTAATTATGCCTATCATCAGAAAGCACTGTGGCCCGTGGGCCAAATTTTGCCTGCGGAGTATTTAATTTGGCCAGCGATAAAAAATAGAAAATAAAAATATTTTTTAAAAAATCAACGTTTATATAATCATGAAGGAAGAAGACAAAAATGCAAGCCCTGGGTATGTGCACTAACTATTTTACGGGAAAACAACTTGATGTTGGTGATGTTTCGAAAATGAACAAGAATAGGCCAGAATATAGGCCATAATATATATACCTAATTTGTGTGCCTCCAAGTTTTGTTTTGTTCTCTGTTTTTCGTCATTAGTGTTTGCAGTTGATTTTAAGAGGTTAATAAAAACTTACTTTACAAAAAAAACAGCGCTCATAAAGATACAAAGGACATTGCGTACAATGTGGAAAATAATTACCAAACGTAGGCCTACAAGTTCAATTAATGTTCATGTTACTTGTATATTTCAAAAAAATGTGTCTAGACTCTAAATCTAGGCTTTATTTTTATTGGGATCATCAAATCTGACCAACGACTCTTAAACCGATGACACGTTCCCCCCAGTATCATCCAACTATTGCTTCTAACGCAGCGGATATTATTTTTGGCCCTTGAGCTCAACTCTAAAATATGTTGGACCTTCAAACAAATATTAATTA
Organism: Anneissia japonica; assembly: GCF_011630105.1. NCBI lineage: Eukaryota > Metazoa > Echinodermata > Crinoidea > Comatulida > Comatulidae > Anneissia > Anneissia japonica. The sequence goes on from NW_022751466.1 coordinate 1,145,904, forward strand.
AAACCAAGGCACTACGGTAATCCCAAGCCTCCTCTACCACAAAATAGTTCGAACATCAGCAGTGTTAACATCAGAC